>NC_041343.1:32975336-33027836 GCF_004354835.1 Perca flavescens | reverse complement strand
GACATCAGTAAAGAGACGTTTAAATAGACGTAATAATCACACTGTGTCAGTTTGTTCACAGGAGTCACACCCTGTAACACTGGTGCTGCATTCAGGTCTTACGGGAAACATGGGAGAGAAGAGTTTCAGCTCTCAGGTTGTAAATAGTATTTGGGAATGTAAGATTTGAGGGTAAACGTTAAAACGTCTCTGACTTCTTGAATTATGATGAAACAATGTGAAGGAATTAATTAATTAAATCTGTATTTTGAACAATCAAAAGAAAAGAATACATTAAAAAAATATATGAATGAATAACAAAAACACACCAAAAAAATCCCCCCAGACTTTATCACATCTAGATCCAACCCGGTCTCACGCCAGTTTGTGAAATGGTCACATTATTTTTATTTATTGATTCGTGTACAGGTCACGATTTTCTCGTTTATTTTGTGTATAGGTCACGATTTTCGAACTTGACCATTTCACGAACTGCCATGACACTGGGCTGCTCACACAGGACACAATCCCAGCTCTCTAGGGTCAAAGTCCTGTGTTGGTTGACCCATCCACCACCCCGACCAACCTCCCTTCGCGGATTTTCGGCTTATTAATACTAGGGGGTAGGAGGAGGGTAGGAACGAAAACTGACCGGTAGATCGAGAGCTTTGCCTTCTGGCTCAGCTCTCTTTTCGTCACAGTCAAACAAGATAAATCAAACAGACCATTTTACAGAAGTACTGCTCCAGTTTACATCGTACTTTATCTAGCAATTAAGATAAGGAAGAACACACAAAAACTAAAATCAAGCAGCATTAACATCAGCCTGATATTCACTCTCCTTCCTCACTTCTGTACTTTTTAAAAATAAATCTTTAGTACCTTTTTTAAATTGCAACATATTTACACTTTGTTTGATCGATTCATTCAGACTATTCCACAAAACCACCCCACATATCAAAATACAAATTGAGCCCCTCTCTATGTGGAAAAACATGTAACCAAAAAGAAATAAACTACACATTATCTGTTGTCTTATGTGTCAGGGCTTCCAAGTCTGTGTAATATTTATTGACTCATTGCAGAGAGGAAATGTTGGCTGTAAAAAGCAACAAGTGATAGAAAACTCTTCTCATTTCTCTGTGACGGAGCAGTTATAGAGAGGAAAGTTAAAAAGGACAGAGACTGACTGACTCTAAGCATCAACACTGTACTTTGTGGTGTTTCAGGAGGAAAAGTGCCTTAGTTATACTCTCATATCAGTTTAACTTTTTCTCCATCAGCTTTGTATGACACCCTGAAATGAAGACAGGAAGAAAATATTTTGTTCATGTTAGTTTATTCATCACGTAAAGCTTCAGTTTGTTCACACATCCCATCAGTAAAGTCCGTTTAAAGACTCTTGTTCAATGGTTTCATGAACACATTATCTTCATCCACACAGAACCAGAATCTCAGCTATGTAACAGAGAAGAATGAGTTATTGATTATGATTATGATAACAACATTTGGTCCGCCAAACAAATAAATGTAAATCTAGATTTCTTTAGAAATGTCCACAAAGAGAACAAAGTGTGTAGGATAAAGGAGGTCTGGGGCTTTCTCTCTTCAGAGCCATGCAGTGGAAGAGAAACTACATTTTAATTTGATTTGATTTCTGTGTCACGCCAAACATTTGGCCCATCCCACATGGGATTACAAGACACCGCTATTTAACACACATCTTCCTGTCCTGCAGATACATAACATGGAGAAATACATGAATAACAAACAGCTAATATCTACAGGTTATCTCGCTAAAGAGCTTTTTTTTTTGTGGGTCAAAATGTGTCACTTTTCCTGGCCTTTTTTTTCTGATGTTTTTCGCTGCATTTCTGAAGCTTTTTCTGAAATTCTTTACACTTTTTTCAACGTTGTTTTATCATTTTTTTTAATTCAAATGCTATAAAATTTAATAAAACACCCAAATTCAATGAAAGTAGTGAACTGATCAGTTATTTTACTTGTAAAGAGTAATGGTTGTACGGAACCATCCATGTTATTTTCTTTGACAATTTGGTTGAAAGAAACCCAAATTTCTGATATAGAAACCTTTTGAAAAGGGGTCAAATGTGACCCGAAGACAACATATCGTCCTGTTTCAACAATCAAAGGTAAAATACCAGATCTCATCTGAGCACATTGAGAGCTTCTCCCCAAATGGTTTTCATCAACAAACAAAAATATCTCATCACTTCTAAAATGTCAATACAAGCTAAAAAAAAAAAAAAAGTCAAACTAATTTACAAAAACGTTTAGAAAAGCAAATAAATGTTGAGGAAAGTGACAAAAAAAATTGTCGATGAAAGCAAAAAAACCCAGAAAAAAAGCAAAAGTAATTTTAAACACATGAAAAACGTTGAAAAAACAGAATGACACAACAATCATCTCTCAGCAAGAAACATGGAGACTAAATAAGTCAAAGAGTTCAAACAAAGATTTTAACCCTTAAATGAGTTCTGTCTATTTCAGTTTACACAACTCAGCAGAGTGTCCAGAAAACCCATAAAACATTAGTCCAGCATAGAGGGGCTGAGTGAATGTGGTCTGGACTCTGTGGAGGAGAGTCATGGTTTCAGAGACGCTGTAGAAGGACAGAATACCTGCACTGTGATCCAGGTACACTCCTACTCTGGAGGACACAGGACCTGAGACGGGAGTTTGGACTTTGTTGGAACAAAATGTATATTTGTTGATGCCACAATATAACGCCCAAGATTTGTTATTGTATCCAAATCCACATTTATCCAACCCCCCTGCTCTGCTGATATTCTTGTATGAGACTGCTACAGAAACTCCTCCTCTCCTCTCCACCTCCCAGTAACAACATCCAGTCAGACTCTCTCTACTCAGGACCTGATACCTGTTAGTGAATCTGTCTGGGTGACGAGAATAAGACTGATGTTGACCCATTACTGTAGATTTCCTGTTCCCCTCAGATAATAACAGCCGTGTGTATGCTGTGTTTGGATCCAGTGTGATTTCACGTGAATATTTTAAGAATCCAGCTCTGGTCTTGGGCTCTGGTTGTAGCAGTAAAACATCCACTTCAGTCCCTGTCAGTGAGACGTTTGTCCTCTTCTCTCTCAGGACGTCCTGTAGTTTATCTCTGACTTCTGACACGGCTGCTGTCACGTCCTCAAAGCAGCTCAGAGGACGGATATGGATGCTGGATGCTGATTGGCTGAGTGGTGACAGTGAGGGGTAGTTGTGTAGAAACTGGGTGTGATCATCTGTGTGTGAGAGCTTCTTCAGCTCAGCGTCTTTCCTCTTCAGCTCAGTGATCTCCTGCTCCAGCTTCTCCTGAAGCTCTCTGACTGGATTCACTTCACTTTTCTGCTGGGATCTGACCTGCTGCTTCACATCAGAGCTTCTTTTCTCCAGGAGACGGATCAGCTCAGTGAAGATCTTCTCGCTGTCCTCCACTGCTTTATCAGCAGAGAGATTGATGGCCTCCGCCTGCTGTTGAAGCAGCTTCACATCTTTCTCTCTGTCCTGGATTCTCTGCTGGATGGTCTGTCGACTCCCCTCGAGCTCTCTCTGCCTCTCAGCTCTCTCTGCTGCAGCTGAGACTGTGTCGTGGCCTTTATGTTCGTCCACAGAGCAGAGATAACAGATAAGCTGCTGATCAGTACGGCAGAACATCTTCATCACCTCATCATGACGAGAGCAGACGTTCTCCTGGAGCTTCTTGGACGGCTCCACCAGCTTGTGTTTCTTGAATGTCTCTGATTCATAATGAAACTGAAGGTGTTTCTCACAGAAAGCAGCCAGACATTGCAGACAGGACTTGTGTGCTTTGAGTTTTCTCCCGGTGCAGACATCACAGGCCACATCTTCAGCTGCAGCATAGCAGTGATCAGCAGGAGCAGCTTGGAGTCCAGTCTTCTTCAGCTCCTCCACTAAATCTGATAACAAGTTGTTTTTCAGCAGGACAGGCCTCGGTGTGAACATCTTCCTGCACTGAGGGCAGCTGTAGATGTACTTACAATCCTCTCCATCCCAGTGGCTTTTAATACAGTTCATGCAGTAGTTGTGTCCACAGGGAGTAGTCACCGGATCCTTCAGTAGATCCAGACAGATGGAACAAGAGAAGGTTTCCCGGTCCAGCTGAACTCCTTTCTGCGCCATTTCACCTCTCGTCTTCCTGAGATGTGAAACTGTGTGGGAGGAGTTATTAAGTCATACTACACACACACACAAACCCAACGTGATTCAACAGTGAACAGGTCCATCATGTAATGTGACTCTTTACTTTCATTTTCTCTGAACAGCAAACTCTTTACAGAAATCACTCACACACACACACGTATACACGAACACACGAACACACACAGACACGGACACAGACACACACACACACACACACACCTTTTCAGAACACCTGATATGAGTTGGTTCAATCAACTCAGAGTAGGTTCATGCGCGTACCACAATAAAAAGGCTGCATTAATGGAGCCATGATACTACGATTCACCATGGTAACAACCACAAACAAACGGGTTGGTGGAAATAGTCATGCACACGTACAGCAAGTTAAAAAAACCAAACACAGCGGCTGCTGCAAAAGAGAGAGAATTTGCGTGCAGAAAATTTCTACTAGAGTAAATGCGTATATTCCAGTATAGTGTATATCATATTTAATCATAAGTATAGCCTAATATTACTGGTGAAATGGTATTGAACCTATAATCTATTTCATTTAGGTGCAATCCTGCAGGCGAAAAAGTCCTAGTCCTACTAATCACATTCTGACGCTGCAGCACCATCATTAACAGAATTATAATCCATAAACTTTTATTTCAAAGGGTTTACATCATTCACCTGCAATACTGTGGAACTCCTTTTAAAAACGTTTAGGCTATAACACGTTTCAGAGCGAGTCACACTCTTCTGACGGCACTTTGCTACAGCGGCTTTACTAATATGCTCCGCATCACCAATATTTTAAAGACAAATGCCGATGGCAAAAAAACGTAATGCGACACAATAATCTGCTAGAATGTAAAAGAATAGATGGGTGATGTTAGTGATATGAGGATGATAAGGTTATGTAGGCTAGGCCTAGGCCTACATAACTGATCGACTGGGAAGAAAAACGATATCGCTCAAATAGAAAGTTATCTGAAAATTAAAATGTCGGGGCTTCGATATCATCTCCCAATGTATGTTTAACTCTCTGTGAAGTAAAGTAGCTTCTTCATCAATGGGATCGTTGACAAAAGGAAATGCCATGTTTTGAGAAATAAAATTGCATGGTTAATAAACCAACATATTTTTTTTATTATTCATGCCGATAACAAACTGCGCTAAAATGCGACCGATACAGACTGAATGAATGAATGAGGAAATGAGAGAGCACTGTGTCAGAGGGGGGAGACTGAGACAAACTCAAGGTTTCTTGAAGAAAACCTGCTGGCGACCAGGTTAGGTTCACAGGCTCAGTTACCATAGTAACTGACTCAGAGGTGAAGTTACCTCTCTTTCTGAAACAGAAAACCCAGAGTTTCCCTCATCTCAGGGTTAACAAACTCAGAGTTTTCACTAAACCTGCTTTCTGAAATACCACCCTGGAAAAACCTGGTCTAAAAACAGTGGCGCTAGTCTAAAGTCAGTGGCGCTAGTCTAAAGTCAGTGGCGCTAGTCTAAAGTCAGTGGTACTAGTCTAAAGTCAGTGGTGCTAGTCTAAAGTCAGTGGCGATAGTCTAAAGTCAGTGGCGCTAGTCTAAAGTCAGTGGCGCTAGTCTAAAGTCAGTGGTGCTAGTCTAAAGTCAGTGGTGCTAGTCTAAAGTCAGTGGTGCTAGTCTAAAGTCAGTGGCGCTAGTCTAAAGTCAGTGGTGCTAGTCTAAAGTCAGTGGTGCTAGTCTAAAGTCAGTGGTGCTAGTCTAAAGTCAGTGGCGCTAGTCTAAAGTCAGTGGTGCTAGTCTAAAGTCAGTGGCGCTAGTCTAAAGTCAGTGGCGCTAGTCTAAAGTCAGTGGTGCTAGTCTAAAGTCAGTGGTGCTAGTCTAAAGTCAGTGGTGCTAGTCTAAAGTCAGTGGTGCTAGTCTAAAGTCAGTGGTGCTAGTCTAAAGTCAGTGGTGCTAGTCTAAAGTCAGTGGCGCTAGTCTAAAGTCAGTGGCGCTAGTCTAAAGTCAGTGGCGCTAGTCTAAAGTCAGTGGTGCTAGTCTAAAGTCAGTGGCGCTAGTCTAAAGTCAGTAGCGCGTTATTCAGATGCTATTTTAGGGGCGCATGCTTGGCCATAATGTAGCATGTATACACTTCGCTTCTATCATCTACACGGACGCAGCAGTTCCCATTTTTGAAAACCATACAAAATTACAAGGAAAAATATTACTGAAAATGCGCTTCAGGTGTTTGGATCGGTAAGGAGGCTTTACAGTACAGTCCTCAAAAAGTCCCAGCATTCTTTGTGGCTTGTTGTGTTTTACACATTTCCATGAATCATGGATGTGTTGATGACATAAATGAGGAAATATTAGAGGACTTAAGGAGACGTGATGTTGAACTCCGGTGGGATTGGACACTCCGGCAGGATCTGGTCTGGGAGTGGCAATGCGCGATGTGCTCCTGGTGGAGCGGGTGGACAGAGATGGAGTGTGTGGGGGGGGGGGGCACAACAGGAGCAGGTGGTGCGTTTGGAAGCCCACGCTCCATGGCTGCAGCAATCCTCTCCAGACTTGAGGAGATGCGCCCGAGAGGCCGCAGCAACATCGCCACCCGGTCAAGACGAGCATTTATTACTTTGCCACATCTCGGACAGCTCCCGCTGGCGTGCGCCAGGCTAATCCACCGTTATAATAGCAATCCGCCATGGAACAAGCGCGCCTGCTCTTAAAGGGAATGTGAGATGACGCTCTGATTGGTTTATTGCACGTTACGCCCAAACCACACCTAGCTACTTCAGACCAACCCATTTTAGATTTGCGTTGGGTGCAAGAGTCATTTATCCCCCCGGTATCATAGCAACAGCACCAGCTTTTTATCCCTCATGAAAAGTTTTTTGGTGCAGTGCTGTTTTCATGTAAAATGAACAGAATAGCAGCTTGTTAACAATTAGATTTTTACTTGAGCCGGTCACCTAGAATGTCTGTACACGTTCCTGATGTCACTGTAAGACTTTTGCTGCCGAAGCTATTGAAGTGTTCGTGAATATGAAACTGGCTCTGCAGTCTTCCCCAGATCCCTAAAAACATACAGACATACACGTACATACACATGCTTGCAATGAAGACATGCTTTTTGCACGCTACAAACACTCCCCACACGATAGACAGATCAAATTAGACGCAAAAACAGCACAACAAACAAAAATAACTTTTGGAAAATATGTCCAAGTATTCAATGTGTTTGTCTGGTGTGTATACAAATTGCCTACCATGGTGTTAATTATACAAGGGAAGAAAATTTGATTTTTAGTTGATTCGGGAGCAACAATTTGGGTTTAGTGAAGTTTTGTTCTTTAAATCAGAAGCTCTCTGGTAAACTAGGGGTTTTTTTCCGTTAGAGAAATGGTTAGAAGAATGGTTATCTCAGAGAAGTTCACCATTCTCATGATTTGAGTATATTCAGATCCTTAGGATCCTGAACTAGATAAGAAAGGAAAATGTTCATTGTTTTTTTCTCCCTTCCATCTGAGTGTCCTGTAAATTTGTTATGCAGATTGCATTTGAAAATGTCTATTTGAAATTGAAGACTTTCTTTCACCCACGGGTCTTAGGAATGTTTATTCTTTTGCCCACTGGCTTTTAAGTTGTGCGGTTTGATAAAAATCACTCTTTGGCTGACATATTTTTGTTGCAGCCTAAAAGTACATATTTGTTTACAAATTTTAACGTAACACGTACCATGTCAGTCACACAACTTGTCACACTATTGATAATGTGTTTATTTGTCTCCATCAACAGGAGACTATAGAAAACCTATACGACAGCGTAGGCCTTGTATTCACAGTGTTTTACATATTCACTGAACCTGTGACTACAATAGATGCATATTCACACGGTAAAAACAACATTTTATCTACTGATGTTTCACCACCTTTTGTCTCAGGTACAGCGTTATCCCTGGGCAAAACACACAAATGTGACGTGGATTGATAGACAAATTGTCAACCTGTAGTCATCAAGCTGCGTTCGGACTACAGGCCCCAGATCACATCAGTACACGCTAAAACAGGAAGTAATCGACAGAAATCCGACCGTGTTTTTAACTCTTTATTGACGGATGGGGTTTATAGTTCCGTGTTTAGATTCTCCAACACGTACATTTATTCTCTCAAGCAACATAAATAAGAAGAATCATTTTTATAACAAATGTTAAAGTTTGTTTCATTCAGGACCTTCGAGCAGTAAATGCAGTGGGTCTATGCTCGAGCACCTAATGTCTCCCACAGCTAAATATAACATTCTGCAGGGAATGTTAAAGGTTTTGATTCTCTGTTGTCTCGTCTAACATTTTTCTTTCCTCAGTGTTCCAGTAGAAAAGACAGTAAATATCGTTTTATAGTTCTGGGTGATGGTAAGCTGTACACCTTGACACACCTTTCAGGAATACATTGAGTTGTTAATTAATTATGCCATAAATTACAGAAAGAATAACAGTGTGTTTATATGTACCCTGGAGAGATCCTTCTTTCTTTGAGAGAGGACAGCCAGAGGAGGAGACACACACACACACACCACACAGATAAGGCACGAGCTAAAACCAAACATGAGTAGTATAGTAGTACAAAAGAAATTTTGGTTTAAAGAAATGATTTTGATATACATTTTTGTTGAATGTTATATGATATGATGCTTCCCATAACAGGTAACGATTTGGATAAATAGAAGGCTAAAAACTTTAATTTGTAATGATTCTTGGAACTAGCAGATAGTAATTAGTGTTACTTTTGTTTGTAAACTGGAGATAAAAAAGGACATAAACAATGTATTTTGGGTAATTCGTCTTAGTTTAATGGTAATATTGCAAAAATGAAGGTTTAAATGAGATTTAATCCTAAAAGCAGTACATTTCATATCATACTCTAATGAGTTTTTGAGTTGCTATATCACAAATTGTTTTAACTAAATTAGTTGATGTTGACGTTGAAAACTTTACTGAGGTGAAAATTCCCCTAAAGAAATTATTTATTGAACTTTTGTTACGGATAAACAGGATTTGCTGTAAAACCTAGAACAATGTTAAGGATTAGAATATTAAACATATTATTTGATAGATACAAAATTGATAGACTATAAAAAAGGATCATCTACCCCCTGATTGACACAGTAGTGTAAGGGGATACAATAGTAATTGTTTTTGTTTTATTGGTTCCGATTTGCTCCAAAGAATTTTGCTCTAAAGATTTTTTTTCTTTATTTATACATAGGTAGGGAGAGGCCCATAATAAAAAACACCTATTTCTTCCACGGCAGTATAAGGGAAATGATAGGTTAGGGTAGGTTATTGCATAGAGAATTTTCTTCTGCTCTTTTGGCCATGAGAATCCAGGTCTCAAGCCTGGGGATTCCGTGGTGATAACAACTTCAGGAGGAAGGATTGGCAGATAGACGGTGAAAGAGACCATCGAGATCCTTCCAGTGACACAGGGCAGTGAAAGGTTCCAGGGAGAGTCACCTGGATACACGCATCACTACAAAAGGTTCCGGAGGAGAAGAGGAGGACAGGTTTTTCTACAACCTGCAACAAGTGACGAGCAGATCTTCTGCTGAGTCACCTACGAGGGAAATCGATTCAGAGATCAGCCTAACAGACGGCGTTTCTGTGCTATCTCTGAAATCAATTGCGAAAAACTGGAGTTTTTCTCACTGTTTGCAACACATTGAGAGAGGAGAAAAACCAGAAGTTTTTCCAAGGAGGAAAAACCAGAAGCTACATATTGGTATTGTAGCCTGCTGTTTAAAATCATTTCAGAAGACAGCAGTGATACTGATCTCTTCTCTGACAACCACAGCACATTCTCTGACAGTGACAGCAGAATATACTTCACAATTGTAGAGAACACACCACCTCTCTCTCTCTGAACACACAGACACAGTCACTGCACTTTCTTTTGAGGAACTGTTGACATTCCTCTGAGATAAACACACACACTTTCAGAGCCCCCAGTGACTTTGCTGGTCTCTGGTGCCCCTGAGACTGACCCTAAGAATGCCCCAGTGACTTTGCTGGTCTCTGGTGCCCCTGAGACTGACCCTAAGAATGCCCCAGTGACTTTGCTGGTCTCTGGTGCCCCTGAGACTGACCCTAAGAATTCCCCAGTGACTTTTCCAGTCTCTGGTGCCCCTGAGACTGACCCTAAGAATGCCCCAGTGACTTTGCCAGTCTCTGGTGCCCCTGAGACTGACCCTAAGAATGCCCCAGTGACTTTGCCAGTCTCTGGTGCCCCTGAGACTGACCCTAAGAATGCCCAAGTGACTTTGCCGGTCTCTGGCATTCCTGAGACCGCCCCAGTGGCTATGCCCTGGATGGAGACTTCGCCCATCTCTGGCGCCCCAGAGACTTTACCCTCGTCCTGCCCCCCAGAGACTTTACCCTCGTCCTGCTCCCCAGTAACTTTACCCTCGTCCTGTCTTCAGCCCAGCTGACCCATCGCCTGTCTTCAGCCCAGCAGACCCATCGCCTGTCTTCAGCCCAGCTGACCCATCGCCTGCCCGGCCTCCAGAAGGGTTCCGTCTTCGTCGACGGAAACCTGAGAGTCTTCGACGTCCTGTTCAACCAACCAAACAGGAAGAATATTCTAATATATGATGATAAGATGTTGACAACATACCATAATATCCAGAATGAAATGAAGGAGTTTTCTGCTGATGTTTTATCGCCCTCTGCTGATCAAAGTGTTAAACTCAACAGGATGAATAAATGTTACATATTCAACTCTGATTCATTACATGTGATTCATATTTCACCAAAGTTAGTTTATTTAACATTGTGTTTACGTACATTCATCTTATTTATTAAAACTAATCCATTCATAAATATCCAAATATCCTGTTAGATTTGGATGATCAGAAACACAGCTGTTGTTTAGCATTACATCACATGTATGCACACTGCTCTACTGTTTATATCTTTGTAACGCAGAGCTTTTCTTAGGTCTATTCACAATATGACACTTTTTGGACTCTTTCAACACTTTTTGGGACTTTTGATGCTAGACACAAACTTTACACACTAGTAGAAAGGTAGCCAAAAGCTAGTTAAAGCTAGTTAAAGCTAGTTGTAACTTAGTTGTCTCTGTCTAAGTGTTTGTCATGGCTGCAGTCTGCCCTTTCCTTAGCAGTGTACCAGATGGTGATGGAGCAGCTGAGGATGGACTCAGTGATGGCGCTGGAGAAGTGTCCTCACTCAAATCAACTCCACTTGAGGAATGCCCTAATAAATGAAACCCCATTCTGCATTTTACCTACAGCCTTGACTTACACACTTCTGCTGTGTGTGTGTGTGTCTGTGTGTGTGTGTGTGTGTGTGTTTGTGTGTGAGTGTGTTGGGTGTGTGTCCGTGAGTGTGTGTGAGTGTGTCTATGGCTGTGTGTTTGTGTTGGGTGTGTGTGTGTGTGTGTTGGGTGTGTGATACTTGGGATGTAATATTATACTGAGGAAACAAAGAGCAGACAGTCTACTGTACTGGGAAATATAAGCTGTAGGCTTTAGATGCTCCAATGATCACACCATTTATGTAGAACAAATATTTGAATAGATTCCTGTTTGATTTTTTATAATTTTTTTATTCTTTATTTATAAAGGACAACACACATTAATCAAAATTTCTGTAAATGTGCCAGTGTTAGCCAGCCGGCTAATTTTCAACTGTAGTCCTTTTGGCCAGATGATTTTAGACCACAGCAAAAGGAAGAAGCAAGACATTAGTACATTTGGTGGCTGCTGAAACATGTCTTGCACCAATTATATAACAGTCACACATAACAACATGAGGTAGTCACACACACACATATACACACGCACACACATGCGCACACACACCATGTTATCTCTGGTCACTAACTGGGAATTTAAAGGAACAAGCCGACTTATTGGGAATTTAGCTTATTCACCGTAACCCCCAGAGTTAGACTAGTCCATACATACCCTTCTCATCTCTTATTGGGACTTTATCTTATTCACTGTAACCCCCAGAGTTAGACTAGTCCATACATACCCTTCTCATCTCTTATTGGGACTTTATCTTATTCACGTAACCCCCAGAGTTAGACTAGTCCATACATACCCTTCTCATCTCTTATTGGGACTTTATCTTATTCACTGTAACCCCCAGAGTTAGACTAGTCCATACATACCCTTCTCATCTCTTATTGGGACTTTATCTTATTCACCGTAACCCCCAGAGTTAGACTAGTCCATACATACCCTTCTCATCTCTTATTGGGACTTTATCTTATTCACTGTAACCCCCAGAGTTAGACTAGTCCATTCATACCCTTCTCATCTCTTATTGGGACTTTATCTTATTCACTGTAACCCCCAGAGTTAGACTAGTCCATACATACCCTTCTCATCTCCGTGCGTGCTGTAAGGCTGTCTGACGGCTCTAGCGGCATTAGCCCAGCACAGATCCTGCAGGTAACTGGTTCCAGTAATCCTACTGCTCCCAATAAGTGACAAAATAAGGCCACAGTCACAGCGTGTACAAAAAACAACGTAACATTAGACA
The DNA here is from genome assembly GCF_004354835.1 of Perca flavescens. Lineage (NCBI taxonomy): Eukaryota > Metazoa > Chordata > Actinopteri > Perciformes > Percidae > Perca > Perca flavescens. Next base: position 33,015,146 of record NC_041343.1, on the reverse strand, counting down.
CAGACATCTTCTAACTGTAAACAAACCGGGAACTATCTTCTCAGGCGGAAGAATATAGTACTTAGGCGGAGTGATATGCTCGCAGCAAGCCTGTCTGAGAATATAGTTCCCGGTTTGTTTACTGTTAGAAGATTTCTGTGTCTCATGTTACGTTGTTTTTTGTACACGCTGTGACTCTACAAATCACAACATGTAAATAGGAACATGTTGGTGTTATTTTGTCACTTTTGTCACAATTTGGAGCAGTAGGCTAGTTGGAACCAGTTACCTGCAGGATCTGTGCTAGGCTAAGCTAATACTGGAGCCGTCAGACAGCGTTACAGCACGCACGGAGATGAGAAGGGTATGTATGGACTAGTCTAACTCTGGGGGTTACGGTGAATAAGATAAAGTCCCAATAAGAGATGAGAAGGGTATGTATGGACTAGTCTAACTCTGGGGGTTACAGTGAATAAGATAAAGTCCCAATAAGAGATGAGAAGGGTATGTATGGACTAGTCTAACTCTGGGGGTTACAGTGAATAAGATAAAGTCCCAATAAGAGATGAGAAGTGTATGTATGGACTAGTCTAACTCTGGGGGTTACAGTGAATAAGATAAAGGAACAATAAGAGATGAGAAGGGTATGTATGGACTAGTCTAACTCTGGGGGTTACAGTGAATAAGATAAAGGACCAATAAGAGATGAGAAGGGTATGTATGGACTTGTCTAACTCTGGGGGTTACAGTGAATAAGATAAAGACCCAATAAGAGATGAGAAGGGTATGTATGGACTAGTCTAACTCTGGGGGTTACAGTGAATAAGATAAAGTCCCAATAAGAGATGAGAAGGGTATGTATGGACTAGTCTAACTCTGGGGGTTACGGTGACTAAGATAAAGTCCCAATAAGAGATGAGAAGGGTATTTATGGACTAGTCTAACTCTGGGGGTTACAGTGAATAAGATAAAGTCCCAATAAGAGATGAGAAGGGTATGTATGGACTAGTCTAACTCTGGAGGTTACAGTTCAATTCAATTCAATTCAATTTTATTTATAGTATCAAATCATAACAAAAGTTATCTCGAGACACTTTACAGACAGAGTAGGTCTAGACCACACTCTATAAATTCCAAAACCCCAACAATTACAGTAATTCCCTCAAGAGCAAGCATTAGCAGTGGCTATTGCGACAGTGGCAAGAAAAAACTCCCTTTTAGGAAGAAACCTCGGCAGACCCAGACTCTTGGTAGGCGGTGTCTGACGGGCCGGTTGGGGGCGTGATGAACAGTGGTGATAACAGTGAATAAGATAAAGTCCCAATAAGAGATGAGAAGGGTATGTATGGACTAGTCTAACTCTGGGGGTTACAGTGAATAAGATAAAGTCCCAATAAGAGATGAGAAGGGTATGTATGGACTAGTCTAACTCTGGGGGTTACAGTGAATAAGATAAAGACCCAATAAGAAATGAGAAGGGTATGTATGGACTAGTCTAACTCTGGGGGTTACAGTGAATAAGATAAAGTCCCAATAAGAGATGAGAAGGGTATGTATGGAGTAGTCTAACTCTGGGGGTACAGTGAATAAGATAAAGTCCCAATAAGAGATGAGAAGGGTATGTATGGACTAGTCTAACTCTGGGGGTTACAGTGAATAAGATAAAGTCCCAATAAGAGATGAGAAGGGTATGTATGGACTAGTCTAACTCTGGGGGTTACAGTGAATAAGATAAAGTCCCAATAAGAGATGAGAAGGGTATGTATGGACTAGTCTAACTCTGGGGGTTACAGTGAATAAGATAAAGTCCCAATAAGAGATGAGAAGGGTATGTATGGACTAGTCTAACTCTGGGGGTTACAGTGAATAAGATAAAGTCCCAATAAGAGATGAGAAGGGTATGTATGGACTAGTCTAACTCTGGGGGTTACGGTGAATAAGATAAAGTCCCAATAAGAGATGAGAAGGGTATGTATGGACTAGTCTAACTCTGGGGGTTACAGTGAATAAGATAAAGTCCCAATAAGTCGGCGTGTTCTTTTAAACACTGAACACACTGTGTGTGCGTGTCTAATACTTGTGGGATGTAATATTATACTGAGGAAACAAAGAGCAGACAGTGTTTTACACACACAACTTCACATCCTGGTCCTGAGAGGGCAGCGGTTGGCTAAAGGAGATGTGTTGAACTGTAAAAACATTTATTTATCAGCAAAACTTAAAACTTTAGGGTGTTTGTTTACTGATATTGCACTTCACTCCATTTTAGTTTGAATGAGTTGTCTTTGTGTGTTTGTTACTGCAGCTCATGATACAGCATGTTGTCAGAGGAAGTGGAACCTGAGTTTTCAGCTCGTTATGATATTATAATGCAGAGAGAGTTGTTGGAGACCACTTATCAGCGTCATTGCTATTGGCCAAAAAGCAGACTCAAAGCGCTTTTACATCGTACAGGAACCATTCACACACATTCATACACTGTGGCCGAGGCTGCCATACAAGGTGCCACCTGCTCATCAGTTAAACACTCACACACATTTACACTCCGATGCGGGGGCAACTCAGGGTTCAGCAACTCAGGGTTCAGTGTCTTGCCCAAGGACACTGGTTCTTAACGGGGTTACCGTGACCAACAAGACGAACAGAAACTTGTGACCGCCATTTTTGAATTAGCAGATAAACACGATGGACGCGATTAAACAAACTAGGCGGTGGTCAGAGGAGGTAACAAGCTGCTTTCTTGCACTATAAAGGCGAGCCAAAGCAACGTCCGCCATTGTTGATGGCGTGTTTGTGTTTGGCGCTGCCGCGCTAACGTTGCTGGGAAAGATGTATACACGTATACAGTGACGGAAGACCTGGCTCTGTGCCGGCTCTTTAGCCTGTGGAAAAGCAAACCGGTTCTTTGGAGGCTCGTCAGTCGAACCAACTCCGAACCGGCACTGGCTCTAGCTCTGAACCAGCATCTGGTTCTTGTTGGTGGAAAAGGGAGTGTACCTTTGTATTTGAACTTTTGTACAAATAAGAATTGAAACAAATATAAATAAAAAAGGCACAGCAATGGCGCTGATAAGCTGTCTCCAACAACTCTCTCTGCAGCTGCAGGCTCTCTACATTATAATATAATAACGAGCTGAAACGTGTTGTATCATGAGCTGCAGTAACAAACACACAAAGACAACTTATTCAAACTAAAATGGAGTGAAGTTCATGGGGACATCTGCAACAAACACCTTAAAGTTTTAAGTTATTCACACACATGCTGCTAAATACATTTTACAGTTCAACACATCTCCTTTAGTCCCAAACGTGAGCCAACCGCTGCCCTCTCAGGACCAGGATGTGAAGTTGTGTGTGTAGAAACACTGTCCGCTCTTTGTTTCCTCAGTATAATATTACATCCCACAAGTATTAGACATGCACACACAGTGTGTTCAATGTTTAAATTCCCAGTCAGTGACCAGAGATAACATGGTGTGTGTGCCCATGTGTGTGTGTGTGTGTGTGTGTGTGTGTGTGTGTGTGTGTGTGTGTGTGTGTGTGTGTGTGTCTGTGTGTATGTCTGTGTGCCTGTGTGTGTGTGTGTGTGTGTGTGTGTGTGTGTGTGTGTGTGTGTGTGTGTGTGTGCGTGCGTGTATATGTGTGACTACATGATGTTGTTATGTGTGACTTTTATATCATTGGTGCAAGACGTGTTTCAGCAGCTACCAAATAAAACAGGAATCTATTCAAATATTTGTTCTACAGAGATGGTGTGATCATTGGAGCATCTAAAGCCTACAGTTTATATTTCCCAGTACAGTAGGTGGGTCTCAATATCTGTGGAAAGATACTGCTAACCCATTTAAGGAATAACCTCTGCACCTTGGATTTCATTAAGGTTGATTTTGGTTTTTAGTGTTTACTCTGTACCATTTGTATTTGATTGTATGTATGTATGTTATCAACGTGTAACTTTGCTGCCTTCTTGGCCAGGACACCATTGATATATAAAAGTCAAATATAAAATAAATTAAAGCTGCAAGCTGCGTTAGACGGGCCCTCACACCTCCTTGCGCGTCGGGGTTACTAGTGAAACAAAGGTGACACATGGGACTCAAACCACGTCTCCTTGGTGAAAGTCCTGAGTTGTTTAACCCATCCACCACCCAACCTGTGACCTGATGCAGAGTTTCAGTCTTTAATACTACTCCCTACCGTCATTCTACGTTATCTTCCAGCAACGTGGTCGAGCAGTTGTGACTCTGTGAGCCCAGTGCGTCTCATACAGACGCTCAAGGGTGCCTTGTGTGTCGGTATCAAACTGGGGGCCACTGACCAAGCTGCCATATTGACAAGTTAAGACTGAGAACCGGTTGAGAATGTCAGATATTACTGTAAAACAGACAAACTTTCTTACAAAATAGATTATTTTTTTCACTAGTAATTGTTTGCATCATCATCATGATCTGGAGGGCATTGTGTATACCATTTATCCATCTCATGGTATGTCCACAAATGGATTACATGGATGAATGAACTGCATGAAGAGCAAACAAAAGAATGAGGGATTTACATCATCAAATGTACTGCAACAACACAAGCTGGGAGAGGCAACCTGCTCTCTCCATCTTTCTATTTAGTTTCATGTTGCCTGAGGACAAACTTCCTTGTTGAAAGCAATCATCCGGAAAGCAGGATCTGTCACAGGACACATGACGTGGTGAGGAGAGGTAAACAGCAGCGCGCAGTGACGGACTGGGAACAAAAAATGGCCCTGGCATTTCCACCCACCACCGGTCCACCGGAAAACACACGGAAAGAACACACACTTTTGATAGCCCTAGATTCAAATAGAATCTTTCCGTTTCACTTGAAAAAGGTCATAAAAATAACCCTGGGAGTATTATATGGATCACTAATAAGTTTTGCTTTATAGCTGCCTATGTCTTTTGAGTTAAAGTGTGCAGTGAACTCGGATGGGTTGAAATCCTTGCTGGCGCCATTCACTTTTGCCACTACTTTCCTGCCAAAATGACGGCGTAAACAGTCAAGTCCTGTGACGCCCGGAGCTCTATTGGACTAGGTACACTCAAGCTACACCCACTTCCTGTTTTGATGGCGAAACGCACAAATTGGCCGCCATGCCACGGCCATGCCCTATGACAAAAAGTTTTTGTTTTTAATAATTTTTCATCTCTCAGGTCTTAAGATTGCACAGACCAAATTTGAAGTCAATTGGATGAAATCTATAGGAGAAAATCAGTAAAGTACAAAATATGGAAATGGCCAAAATCAAACTAATTTCAAACTTTCAATTCAATATGGCAGACATCCTGTTGCGTTAAAGGTATGGCTCCAATGAGCTTTTCTGTACGTCTTGACATTATACATATGTGTGCCATGTTTCGTTACTTTATGTTAAACATACTACAGTAATTCATTTTAATTTAATTTTGTAGGGGGCACTAGTAAGCAATTTTTGTGCGCCTATTCCTGAAAAAATGTGTTCGATTAAACATTCAAAATACTATCTCAAACCAATCTGATATGAACAGACAGGTCACACAGAGTACTGAATGGACCCTGCCAGACAAATTATCTATCATGCTCTCAGCCAAAGTCTTTTCCTTGGTAGTAGTTTGCCTCCTCTTTAGGCAAGGCAAGGCAAGACAAGGCAGTTTTATTTATATAGCACATTTCAGCACAAGGCAACTCAAAGTGCTTTACACAAATCATCAATCATTAAAGAACAAATAGCAAAAATAGGGAGTAAAATAAGAATAAAAATATTAATGAATAAAAATGTAAAACCATTTAAGATACATAAAAAAAAAATCCGTATTAAAATTGTATATGAAATAAAATACAAGAATAAAAATCACTGTTTGATAAAAGAATTAACAAAAAGCATTATCAAAAAGTAAGGTCTTCAGCTTTGATTTAAAAGAGCTGAGAGTTGGGGCAGACCTGCAGTTTTCTGGTATTTTGTTCCAGATATGTGGAGCATAAAAACTGAACGCTGCTTCTCCCGGTTTAGTTCTGACTCTGGGGACCACGAGCAAACCTGTTCCAGACCACCTGAGAGGTCTGGGTGGGTCATAAAGCACTAACAGATCTGAGATATATTTTGGTCCTAAGCCATTTAGGGATTTATAAACCAGCATAAGTATTTTGAAATCAATTCTCTGAGGCACAGGAAGCCAATGTAAAGACTTTAGAACTGGAGTGATATGATCCACTTTTTTTGTCCTAGTGAGAACTCTTGCTACAGAATTTTGAATCAGCTGAAGCTGTCTAATTAGTTTTTTTGGGCAGTCCTGTAAGGACGCAATTACAGTAGTCAAGTCTACTAAAGATAAAAGCATGGACCAGTTTTTCCAAATTCTGCTGAGACATAAGTCGTCTAATTCTTGATATATTCTTAAGATGGTAATAGGCTGATTTTATTATTGTCTTAATATGACTGTTAAAATTCAAGTCCGAGTCCATGACAACACCAAGATTTTTTGCTTTGTCTGTTGTTTTTAACAGGGCCATTTGAAGTTGTGCACTGACTTTCAGTTTCTCTTCTTTTGCTCCAAAAACAATCACCTCAGTTTTTTCTTCATTTAATTTAAGAAAATTCTGGCACATCCAGTTGTTGATTTGTTCAATGCAATTTGTCAGTTTTCTTATTGGACTATACTCCCCTGGCGTTAAAGTTATATAAAGTTGTGTGTCGTCAGCATAGCTATGGTGATTTATCTTGTTGTTTTCCATAATCTGAGCCAGTGGAAGCATGTAGATGTTGAACAAGAGAGGTCCCAGAATTGAACCTTGGGGAACTCCACATGTCATAATTTTACGCTCAGATACATAATCGCCTATAGACACAAAGTAGTCTCTGTTCTTTAGATATGATTCAAACCAGTTAAGAACTGATCCTGAAAGGCCAACCCAGTTTTTCAGTCGATCTAGTAGTATTTCATGGTCGACCGTGTCAATTGCCGCACTTAGATCAAGTAACACCAAGACTGAGGTTGTGCCACTATCTGTGTTAGAGTGGATGTCATTAAAAACTTTTACAAGAGCCGTCTCAGTGCTGTGGTGTGGTCGGAAACCTGATTGGAAAGCATCAAAACAAATAAAAATTGGATAAGTTGTCGAAAAAACACTTTTTCAATGATTTTGCTTAAAAATGGTAGGTTTGATATTGGCCTATAATTGCTCAGTAGGGATGTATCTAGATTATTCTTTTTTAAAAGAGGCTTGATGACTGCAGTTTTTAGGGCCTTTGGAAAAGTACCTGTAAAAAGAGATGTGTTTATAATATGTAGGAGATCTGAAGCCAAACAGTTTAAAACATTTTTAAAAACATTTGTTGGTCAAATATCGAGGCAACAGGAGGAGGTTTTTAATTGTTGTATGATGTCCTCCAGGTTATTGTGGTTGATCATATGAAATTGTGTCATAATGGAATTTATATTGCTTTATCTTTAGGTTTTATTTTGCAAAATTTGAAACTTTTCTTCTTTGGATGGGCTTCAAGAACCTGTTCTTGCCTGACACACATTCCTCTTGGAACTTCACGCACAGTTCATGGCCAGTAGATAAGCTTGCAGTCTGATACTCCTGGGTCTCCTGTGATGCTGCTCTTCCCAAGGTCAAGAATGTGGGGACTGTATTTCAGGGGTGTCTGGTGGACCTTTAGCAGCAGAAGATTTGTCTGGCATGCTGATGGTTGTACTTTGTGGATGTGCACAATTGGTTCAGAAACAGTTTGAAGTGGTACTCTCAACATTTAATCTAGGTCAATTGTATGATATTGTTTATTGGGGCCGCATTTGAGGGGTGTCTTGCAGATGAATATGTCTTTGTCAGCTGATATAAAATTCACCTCTTTTGATTAATTCTATTGAATCGGTACATTCAGATTTGATCTGCAACTGTAAGAAATAAAAATAATCAGTCAAGCTGGCTATGCTTTATGAGGATACAAATTATAGTTGAATAGTATTGTGTGTTTAGTGGAAGAGCACTGTGACAGCTTAGTCAGGCAAAATGAGAAAAGGATACGGTTGTGCGTGCAGAAAGCAGCACTGTATGACGGTGGTCAGAGAGCAACAAGAGTGCAGCAGCGAAGTTAATATCAGTTTGATATCACTTTGACCATGAGAATAAGTTACTCCTCAACCTGTGGCAGGCAACAGCGGTGCATTGTTCTTTCTGACCATCAGCATAGCTAAAGTCTATTTAACAGCTGATGAAGAGGGCGTGTGCCAAAAGACTGGGACCAGTCTGTACACCAACCAGGGCACGCTAAGTCTAAACCAAGGTACTCCTCCAACTTTTAATAAACAAATCAAAATGCTCTTAGAGACTGATATATGAATTCATGTATAAGCCAGAAAATTCAGTCTGATGAGAAAAGCCTGTGTGTCTGCTCAACTCGGACCTGTGTACACGTTTATGCTCTTATGATTTTACTTAAATAAATACTTGTTAAACTTTTAAGTCCTCTCTTTGTCTACTTAGTGGATTTTTAACACGCACACAACCAATCAGATATCTCCCTTGTTTTAGCCAATCACAAGAACGCACCCCATATGGCATACGTCATGATTTGGGAGGTGCCTATGGCCTGAGCCCATCCACCATTTCGGCATACTTACACTATCGGTAACCAGGGGCCACCATAGACTGTATAGGGGGCAACATTGTGAACGCTGCATTTCAAAACACTTGAAGAAATGGATGTGGAACTGTGAACTGGGCTGTTTAATTTGTTTTGTTGAGATGGAGAAGGTGAATCAGCGTCAGTCTGCTTGCAGGAGGAGAATATTCTGTTGGCAACTTTGGCAGCAATGTGCTAAGGTAGGTAATGTTACCGACACTGATAGACTATCGTTTTCTCTTATTTATCCCATGTCAATGAATTAAAAACTTTTCAAACGTTCATGTTTGTACTTCGTAGTTGTCATAACACTTACCGGTAAGGAGAATTGCATTAATTAATCTAAATTACATTAAACTTACAGTAGCTAACAGTTTACATTTGCTAGCTTGTAGTTTACTGCATGTATGTAACATTAGCTCATTGTCCAGTAGCTTCTAGCTTTCAAACAAATGCAGTGCAAAATATGATCAGCAACTACAACAAGGTAAACGCTACCAGCTAATGGAGGTTGCCACAGGTAGTATGATATGCAGTAAACTGCAAGTGAGAAAGGTTAAATAGTACTGTAAATGCACAAGCTACAATGCTACAACCAACCTAGAGTCTCTAAAAGTAGAATGGGAGTCAGAGCCTTCAGTTATCAGGCTCCTCTCCTATGGAACCAGCTCCCGATCTGGGTTCGGGGGGCAGAAACTGTAATCGCTTTCAAGAATGAACTTAAAACTCTTCTATTTGATAAAGCTTATAGTTAGGGAGTGAGGAGTTGCAGTGTTCACATAACTGGCCCACCTGCTTCTCTTCATAATTGTTAGATTAATAATACATAACAAAGTAGAGGGAGGCAGGCCAGCCAAGGCCGATCCGGCAGGGGGAGAGTTCTAAGCCGGAAAAAGCTACCTCTCCTTATGACCTGTCTCTCTTAGTTACGCTGTTATAGTTACGCTGTTATAGTTCTAGACTGCCGGGGGACTTCCTTCCTTCCTTTGACACACTGAGCTGCTCTCTCCTCTCCCTTTCTATTACTATTACTATTACTATTTGTGTGTATCCAGTCCCAGAAATGCTTGTTACTAATCCTAGCTTCTGGGGAGTTTACTCCCCGGAGTCCTTATGTTTTTTCCCCCAGCGTATTTCCTTGGAGAACGTTGGCACCAAGATCCTGGTTCCAGCTGTCGCCGTGGTCCTGCTGCACTCCCTGCTGAGCTCAGCGGTGCCCTGCAATGTCATGCTGCTTCCTGCTGAACCCTGCAGCTTCCTGCTGAACCCTGAACCTTCCTGCTGATCCCTGAACCTTCCTGCTGAACCCTGCTGCTTCCTGCTGCTTCCTGCTGAACCCTGCGGCTTCCCGCTACATCCAGTCACTGTTCCATTATTAATGTGACTATTATCGCCACTGTTCATCACACCCCCAACCAGCCCGTCAGACACCGCCTACCAAGAGCCTGGGTCTGTCCGAGGTTTCTTCCCAAGAGGGAGTTTTTCCTCGCCACTGTCGCACTGGTTGCTCTTGAGGGAATTACTGTAATTGTTGGAATTGTTGGGGCTTTGTAAATTATAAGTGTGGTCTAGACCTACTCTATCTGTAAAGTGTCTCGAGATAACCTATGTTATGATTTGATACTATAAATAAAATTGAATTGAAAAATGTAATTGAATTGAATAAGAGCTAGGTGTAGCTAAGTGTGTTAAATGATCAACAGTTAGTCAGTTAAGACCATGATAAATAAACTACACCACTACACATTTACATGAAGTACCTTAATGTTACAGTATGCTAAAATATACTTACAATTCTAATCTTACCAGGACAGGTTGGATAACTACTGGACTAACCTAAAGCTTTCTCTTTCTGTCTGCAGCCTGGAAGCAACCCCATCATCGGCAGCTGAGTCTGATCATCGCTTCATGTTGAATATACTTGTGTACAGAATATAGTCATGTTTGAATAAATGTTATAAAAAAGATACATGTTTCAATGTCGTATGTTTGTATACCTAACTAGTTATTAAAACAGGTATTATTCAGCTAGAAGTTTCCTGTCTCCAGGTCACAATTTGATGGAAAGATAGACATTGAAAAACTGTTTACATTATATATATATATATATATATATATATATATATATATATATATATAGGTATACACACACACACACAAAAGACACAGACAAATCAGTTAATTTGATGCATTTATTTTTTGAATGGCAATCTAATATAGCAAATAATCTATTCAACATCTTTTGCTTTCCCTCTCCTCCTCATCTTTCCCTTCTGGTGATGCTAGTGCAGCCTCCGTTTGTTCCTTAGTCCCTGTTAAAAGACAGCAGCAAACATAAGACAAATGTTTACCGTTATAAATGCTCTTCACATGGGAAACTACTTATACATTTTAGCTTTCATTTAATGTTGCTAGTGAAGTAAACAAGGTGCAGCTTTACCTCCCATCCTGCAGCTACAACTGATAAACACACATTTCTAAGTCACTGCTACTGTTACGCATATACAGTAACAGCTTATAAAAAGAGATGAAAATGCCACCGGACGTTAAACTTTACAAACACAAATGGCACGAAAGACAGCGACCCAGCTAACAGCCTTGTGTTAAATGATTAGCATGGGTGTATTCACTTATGCTTAGCAAGCACTGTAGTTAGCTAGCAGGCTAGGCAACAACGTTAGCTAGGTGCACTTCGTGGCTTTAAGAGCCGACAACATAAACACATTTTAAGAGAACTTACCCGAATGAATATGCAGAGAACACACTCCCATTGACTGGGAGATTAGGTCAAAAGTAAAGTCCTTTCTTCTAACTGCAGCCACCCGATAAATCCAACGTCTCTAGAATAAAGACCTCCGCAACCAACATAAACAATGAACATGAGCAGTTCAAAATGGAGGAAGGAGCGGGGCGCTGTGCCCTGACGACACCTCCTTATTCTCAATTGGCTAATAAGTAAACAATCCCCCACGTGGGGTGCGTTCTTGAGATTGGCTAAAACAAGGGAGATATCTGAATGGTTGCAGATCATTCCCTATGATCACAAATGCATTTGTGTGTTGAGCCACGTCAGGGGAGTCTCAAAATTCATACACAAATGCAAAGAAGTCCACAGACCGCAAGCAGCTTGTAAATCAAGATATATTTGAATCTTGTCCTGTGCATTTCTGAATCTTGTGTGCATTTGTAAATTTTGTTTGCATTTCTGAATTGTGTGCATTTATGATTTTTGTGTGCATTTGTGAATTTTGTATGCATTTGTGAATCTTCTGTGCTTTTTAAATTTTGTGTTTGTATTTGGGAATTTTGTGCGCATTTATGTATCCTGTGTGTGTATTTATGAATCATTTGTGTGCATGTATGAATCCTGTTTGTGCATATATCTTTATTGAGACTGTTCTAGCTCCATAGGTTACACCCTTGTTAATCAAACTGACGATTACACATCATGCGTAACAATGTAAATTAACAATTTAACATCTGTGATGTCCTTTTTGCTGTTATTTTTTCTGTAGCTTTCTATATAAAGCTCACACAGATTTACAGAAGACACAGTTCAATAGTAAGCTGCCAGTGCAAGAATGAAGATCTCTGTGAGTTTTATGCTGTTGCTGCTGCTCGGCGCCATCTCCCCAAGTGAAAGTGTTGAAAGCAAGCAGGATACACTGAGAAATATGAATGCTTTGTTGGTTCAACTGAAGGCTGATATGACGCTGTTGCAAAGAGAGACTCAAGGTACAGTAAAAAATTGTTTGCATTGTGTCATAGCAATTCAGAAATATCCAAAAGGATAGAAATAAGTATTTTTCTGTGTAGTGGAGCAAAGTAGGGCTGAAACTACAGAATATTTGGTCTCTAAAATGTTGATCAGAAAAGCCCAAAATTACATCCTCAAATGTCTTGTTTTGTCCACAACTCAAATATATTCAGTTTACTGTCCCTGAGGAGAGAAGAAACTAGAAAATATTCACAGTTAACAAGCTAACTTCAGTTTCACTGTTTCACACATAAAAATGACTCAGATTCAACAAAATAGTTGGAGATTTATTTAATAGTTGACAACTGATTCATGCAGCTCTAAAGCAATGTCCAAAGAAAGTCAAGCTGCAGTGAGAAGAAACTGACAAAGTTTTGTCTCTGATATTGCAGAACAAGCAGCACAGCAGAAGACTGAAGTGGACAAGCTGAATAAACAACAGATAGGTATTGTTCTCTGATCATTTGGAGAGATTTACAAGGTATTGTTCTCTGATCATTTGTCTTGCTGCCGGCTGCTTCTGCTGCTGAGAGATTTACAGCGAGACATTTCATTTTTACTGGTGCTGTCAAACGATTAAAATATTTAATCATGATTAATCACATTAATGTCATAGTTACCTTGCAATTAATTGCACATTTTTATCTATTCTAAATGTCCCTTGATTTCTTTTTGTCCCATTATTTTTTTCTCATTTTAATGCTCTTATCAACATGATACAACAATACTTTTAAAACGGTGCCTGAACCGAAAGATATATATATATATATATATATATATATATATATATATATATATATATATATATATCTGTCTGTTGTTTAGTTTCTGGTATAGCTTGATCTGGTGTGGTGTTGTAGTTTTTCTAATATTTACAAAAAAAAACTACAAATTTTGTTAGGCCAAAAAGAATGTTAATCTTGCGGTAAAAAAAAAAATGTATGCCGTTAAAATGGGTTTGCGTTAACGCCGTTAATAAAGCGTTTAACTGAAAGCACTAATTTTTACTAAATAAAATAATGGTGGCCAAACAAATATATTCAGTTTACTGTCCCAGAGGAGAGAAGAAACTAGAAAATATTCACAGTTAACAAGCTAACTTCAGTTTCACTGTTTTTACATAAAAATGACTCAGATTCAACAAAATAGTTGGAGATTTATTTAATAGTTGACAACTGATTCATGCAGCTCTAAAGCAATGTCCAAAGAAAGTCAAGCTGCAGTGAGAAGAAGCTGACAAAGTTTTGTCTCTGATATTGCAGAACAAGCAGCACAGCAGAAGACTGAAGTGGACAAGCTGAAGACTGAAGTGGACAAGCTGAATAAACAACAGATAGGTATTGTTCTCTGATCATTTGGAGAGATTTACAAGGTATTGTTCTCTGATCATTTGTCTTGCTGCCGGCTGCTTCTGCTGCTGAGAGATTTACAGCGAGACATTTCATTTTTACTGGTGCTGTCAAACGATTAAAATATTTAATCATGATTAATCACATTAATGTCATAGTTAACTTGCAATTAATTGCACATTTTTATCTATTCTAAATGTCCCTTGATTTCTTTTTGTCCCATTATTTTTTCTCATTTTAATGCTCTTATCAACATGATACAACAATACTTTTAAAACGGTGCCTGAACCGAAAGATATATATATATATATATATATAATATATATATATATATATATCTGTCTGTTGTTTAGTTTCTGGTATAGCTCGATCTGGTGTGGTGTTGTAGTTTTTCTAACATTTACTAAAATAACTACAAATTTTGTTAGGCCAAAAAGAACGTTAATCTTGCGGTAAAAAAAAAAGTATGCCGTTAAAATGGGTTTGCGTTAACGCCGTTAATAAAGCGTTTAACTGAAAGCACTAATTTTTACTAAATAAAATAATGGTGGCCAAACACTTCAACTTCTGGTAAATTTAGGAGAAATCTACACACACAAATAAACAAAGTTTAATAAAATAAATGTTTTCTTTCCACGCATCTAACCCTAACCCTGAATGAACAGTGGCGCTGAAGGACAAAACACAACATTTCACAAATGTTGTGTTTTGTCCTTAAGGGCCTCCATAAGAAGACATTTTAGGGACGATAAAGAATACAAAAAATATAAACTGAAAAATGTTTATGCCTGTAGTTTCTCCTCTTAATTTAAATGTTTGCAACCCCTGCTGTTTTTCAGCTTCTGTAACAATGAAATGCTTTTAACTATCAAGCTTCAATGACAGATAATTGTTTTTATTGTTTTGCTATTTTTTTGGAGGATATTTTGTTTGTTATTAATCTCATTCTGCCCTCTTTACAAAGCTTTTAGGAGCTCATTTATGGTAACCCATTTCGCAGATTCTACATATAGATATATAGGATAAGATAAGATATACTTAATTGTCCCCAAAGGGAAATTAGTTTTGGACTCTGTCCGTTCTGCAGCTTTACAAGGACAACACAAATCACAGAAAATAAGCATCTCTCAACACATACTCTCATGCAACACAAAACATGCTCTCATATACATTAGACAGGTCCCTATATAGTAATGCTCTCATTAACATTAGACAGGTACCTATATAGTAATACTGTTATATACATTAGACAGGTACCTATATAGTAATGCTCTCATATACATTAGACAGGTACCTATATAGTAATACTCTCATATACAGTACAGGCCAAAAGTTTGGACACACTTTCTTCATACAATGTTTCCTTTTATTTTTTAATGACTATTTACATTGTAGATTCTCACTGAAGGCATCAAAACTATGAATGAACACATATGGAATTATGTACTTAACAAAAAAGTGTGAAATAACTGAAAACATGTCTTATATTTAAAATTCCTCAAAGTAGCCACCCTTTGCTTTTTTATTAATAAGGGAAAACATTCCACTAATTAAAGCTGCGAGCAGCGATGGACAGGCCCACAGAAGACTCTACCTTAGATGCGTCAGCATTTATTAAAGGGGGCGGGGCTTAAGCATAGGGGGCGGGTCAAACCATGACCAATTAAAAACGAAATCTCTGCTGAGTTCAATGACACCTCACATGAGACTCTAACTTAAACGGTTCAAATGTTATGAAAGGGGGCGTAGCCTGAGTAAGTGGGCGTGGTCATATTATAGGGGGCGGCTAAGTATCACATGTAGACCACACATTCTGAGTTTCATGTAAATCGGATGATGTTTGTCATATAAGGCAGATTTCCTGATGCCAGCGGGGGGCGCTGTGTCCAAAAGTCAATTTTGGCCTGTATGTGTCTTCAAGCCTGGACCCTTGTCAATTGTGAGAAATTTCGGGCAGATACGACAACGTACACTCAAGTTACAACAACTTCTTTTTCATCGCTAAACACTCAAAATGGCCGCCACGCCCACACCGTCAGACGAAAAGTTTTTCTTTTAATAACTTTTCATCGTTAAGGTGTTGGGATGGTACAGACCAAGTTTGAAGTCCATCGGATGAAATCTCTAGGAGGAGTTCGTTAAAGTATAGCACCTTGACTTTTAGGCCTACTTCCTGTTGCCACTAGGGGGCGCTATGACTTTATGTAAATATCGGCCTTTATTTGTCCTCAGGGTCGGACTCTTATGAATCCTGAAAAGTTTCGAGGTAATCGGACAACGTACACTCGAGTTACACCCACTTCCTGTTTCGGCGGCGAAACGCACAAAATGGCCGCCCCGTCACGGCCACGCCCTATGACGAAAAGTTTTTCTTTTAACAACTTTTCATCTCTAACTTCTTAAGATGGCACAGACCGAGTTTGAAGTTGATCGGATGAAATCTCTAAGAGGAGTTCGTTAAAGTACGACATGTGGAAATGGCTAAAATCGCACTAATTTCAAACATTTAATTCAAAATGGCGGGCTTCCTGTTGGGTTTAGGGTATGGCTCTAATAAAGTTTTTTGTACATCTTGACATGTTACATATGTGTACCAAGTTTCGTGAGTCTACGTTAAACGCACTGCAGGGGCTCAATTTTCTTAACTTTCTAGGGGGCGCTAGCGAGCCATTTTTGTGCGCCTATTCCCGAAACCCTTAAAATACGTAAATGTTCACCAGACTTGATGCGACCGCCAAACTTGGTGAGTTTGTGAATATATTAAGCCCCTCAAAAAGCCAATTCATTTGACGGGAAAATAATAGAAACAATAATTCCTTCAGTTTCAATAGGGCCTTCGCCGCTGTCGGCGCTCGGGCCCTAATTAACCCTGACAAGGCACACCTGTGAAGGTAAAACCATTTCAGGTGACTACCTCATGAAGCTCATTGGGAGAACACCAAGGGTTTGCAGAGTTATCAAAAAAGCAAAGGGAGGCTACTTTGAAGAATCTAAAATATAAGACATGTTTTCAGTTATTTCACACTTTTTTGTTAAGAACATAATGTGTTTTGATGCCTTCAGTGAGATTCTACAATGTAAATAGTCATGAAAATAAAGAAACACATTGAATGAGAAGGTGTGTCCAAACTTTTGGCCTGTACTGTACATTAGACAGGTCCCTATATAGTAATACTCTCATATACATTAGACAGGTCCCTATATAGTAATACTCTCATATACATTAGACAGGTACCTATATAGTAATATTCTCATATACATTAGACAGGTACCTATATAGTAATGCTTTTATATACATTAGACAGGTCCCTATATAGTAATACTCTCATATACATTAGACAGGTCCCTATATAGTAATACTTAATTGAACAACCCTGTACATATTGCACAAAATGACATTATGCACACTTTTTTGATGGGTCTCAAAATGATTTAATATTTGATGATTTCTATCCCTCTCTCTCTCTCTCTCTCTCTCTCTCTCTTTCTGTCTTTCTCTCTCTCTCTCTCTCTCTCTCTCTCTCTCTCTCTCTCTCTCTCTTTCTGTCTTTCTCTCTCTCTCTCTCTCTCTCTCTCTCTCTGTCTCTCTCTGTCTAACTTTCTCTCTCTCTGTCTCTCTGTCTCTCTGTCTCTCTCTCTTTCTGTCTCTCTCTCTGTCTCTCTCTGTCTCTCTCTCTCTCTCTGTCTCTCTCTTTCTCTCTCAGTCCAACAGGTTGCGTTCTCAGCCTCTCTGGGGGGAACCGGAAGAGCAACTATTGGACCCTTTCCCTCGGCCACTACCCTGATCTACAAATACGTGCCCACCAACATCGGAAATGCCTACAACCCAAACACAGGTAGCTCTGATATTCTAACAATACATTTTAGGGATGCACCAATACAATGACTCTACTACTTTACTGATATCAACATATTGGCAGAGTACCAATATTTAGCGATGCCAATATTTCTCTTTATAAAACAAGTTTGTATGATAATTATATTTTGTGTGTACTGAAAAACGTGTAAACACTGTATTTTAAAAGTAATGTATTTCTCTTTTGCAAAACATTTGGAAAAGCCAATAAATTATAGATTATTATTCTAAGTGTCTGACAACATTATGGGATGGATCCCTACAGAGATAGACCTTTTAGTTAAAGAGTAAGATCCTTTTAGTTTAACATGAAACAGCCCCGAAATCACCATCACCAAACTCCACTAGACTCCATGTAAATAATCAGGACTTTTAGTGTGTATAGAGCCAGCATATCTCCACCAGACTCCATGTAAATAATCAGGACTTTTAGCGTGTATAGAGCCAGCATATCTCCACCAGACTCCATGTAAATAATCAGGACTTTTAGTGTGTATAGAGCCAGCATATCTCCACCAGACTCCATGTAAATAATCAGGACTTTTAGTGTGTATAGAGCCAACAAAGCTCCACCAGACTACCAAAAGCCGTCTTGGTTCATCTTTCCAATGTTCCAACAATCACCACTCTGGTTTGGTTGAAATAAACCCTTAATTCACCCATTTACATGTGGAGATATGCTGGCTCTATACACGCTAAAAGTCCTGATTATTTACATGGAGTCTGGTGGAGATATGCTGGCTCTATACACGCTAAAAGTCCTGATTATTTACATGGAGACTGGTGGAGATATGCTGGCTCTATACACGCTAAAAGTCCAGATTATTTACATGGAGACTGGTGGAGATATGCTGGCTCTTCAATAGGCTACACACTGTAAGCATATCTGTAAAACAATGTAGCCTGTTATTATTCATGTTTTTTTTTCTCACTCCCAAGCTCCAAGATGACGAGTGACAGCACCAAAATAAAATGATTAAGTAGCTTTGTGGCGTTCCAACACATTCTCACTCCCATTTGGTAAAAAAAGGACATTTGATCAGGTGCCATTGTCGTCGTTATTGATGCAAAAAGTCCGCTTTTAGAGTCCGCTGCACCGTGGGGGAGGATCCCCCCGCCTCCCCCCGCCTCCCCGCGTTGCATGGGCGGGGGCACATTTCACAGGGACAGAAGCAGAGGAAAAGCCCATTTCCTCCGTATCGTCCCATTTTTTAACATTACCATCTCAACAACTGCAGTAGTAGGATTTAAATCAAACTGGTGACAGCAATAGTGACAAGTAATGCATGTTAATAAAATGAAGCAGAACACATTCAGAAGACAACGGAATAACTTAAACGTTAAACACGTTGATTTCGGATCAGAGCGTCAGCTGATTTAACACATCAGACTCCAGGATTAATCTTAGCCTGGCTGTTAGCCTGCTCTGGACCAGGCTAGCTGCAAAGAATAAATCGCCATGGTTACTTGGCTGGGTTTAATTCAACCTGCTTTTGTGCAACCAAGTCAAAGCTAAATTCATCCAGGATAACCTGAATATCCCGGCTTAATCCCTTATCTTGGTTTTGTTTAATACCCCTCAGGTGTGTTCACTGCCCCGGTGAGAGGAGCGTACAACTTTGAGTGGTGGGTTGGTGCATTTGGAGACAATGGCTGGGGTTCAGGCGCTTGGTTGGTCAAGAACTCAAACCAACTTTTCATGGCATACGAGCAACAGAAGGACGGTTTTATGAGTTCCTCTAAAGGCATGACGCTGCTGCTGGAGGTGGGAGACATCGTCTTTATTCGTCTGCAGGTTCAAACTTCTGTGTTTGATGACCCAGGGCACCACAACACCTTCAGTGGGCATCTGCTGTTCCCCATGTGATACAGAAACAGCAGCTCTGTGATAGTCACACAGGTTTTTGTTGTCTTAAACAAGTCTTCATATATAGCACTTCATAGTTTTCTCTGTCATCTGCATCCAAATAATAATAAGTAATAATTGTCGACAGGAATCTTTTTTTCCTTCAAATATAAAGTGATTAATGTTTCTGATTCTCTCTTGTTTCTGTCATTTTAATCAAATAAACACATATCATTGCAATTATATCTGTGAGTGTTTCTTTATTCTGTTTCAACTTTAACTTATTGAAAGCAGATAATCAAATTCAACATCACAGCAGTATGAAGAAACAATGAATGGTAAGCTGTTGTAACATATGAACTCTAGGGCTGGGACAATATGCCTTTGTACCGGTTTGATTCTTTCACCGTTCATGGGTGCCGATTGTACGTTTCACGGTTTTAATTTATTGCAAACATCTTGGTCTTTTGAGCCTGTTAAAATCATTACATTATCCAATGATAGACAGGGACCACTGAAGATATATTAAAGTGCCCATATTATGAAAAAATCATTTTTCTGGGATTTGGGGTGTTATTTTGTGTCTCTGGTGCTTCCACACACATAAAACTTTGAAAAAAACAAACATGCATGCTGTTTAGAGTGAAATACAGTTTCTGAATGTGTCCTGCCTTCAGTTTCCTGGTAAGATGGTCAAAATCTGCACGGCTTTCCACGTCACTAGCCGAGACGGGCTGGCAAACCGCAACCGTTAGCGTGCTAGCGCTAGTATACTACGTCGTTCTCAATAGCAAAGCACTGCTACAACACACATAAATTCATTATAATCTACAAAATAACTACTTCCATGTGCTCCCTGGTTTAGAAGAAGTCTCCCAGCTGATCCTGCCTTGGAACTGACTGAAGTTGGAGAAACAGCCTTTCTTTTACTGTCTCTAGAGTTAGCTAGCTGACATGATCTACCATCTGAGCTACTGAGCATGTGCGAGTGCAATCAAAGATAGTACAGAAGAAGAAGAAGAAAAGAGGTCGCAAACACACAGTGGCCCTCATTTATGAAACGTGCTTAAGACCTAAAACAGGCGTACGACGGGCGTATGACGATTCCTACGCAAAGCTCGGCATTTATCAATTTGAACGTGAGCGTAGGCTCCGATCAAATCTCACGTCTGGTCCGAACTCGTGTACGCAAGTTTTCGAGTCAGCGTGGCCTTGCGGTGCAGCATATAATCAGTTTAACAGGAGAAGAAGTCATCAGTTGATCTCTTATCAGCAATGGCAGATCTGGCTCTTTTAGAAGACCTCTATGAGCCGGTACAATAGTGCACACGTACGCACACCGTGGCACCACGGTGGAGCGCTCTATCGTATTGTTTAAGGGCAGATGGCTCTGTCTTGCATCACGGGGGACACGCCAGAAAAAGTCTGCAACATTGTTTTAGCCTATGGGGTTCTGCACAACATCCCGCAGGGAAACATGGTGCCATAAATGTAGCGAAGGAGCCAGATGACCCAATGCCCAGAGAGCAGTGTCCAGCACAGCCCCAACTGGGGGCTATACGTAGGAGACAGGATATTATTATTCCTCGCTTTAAAAAGGTATATTGTTATGTTTGGCAATGATACTCAATACAGGAAATATGACAACATTTTTATTTATTCTTCAGGTTTTCGTTTCTCTTTAAAAGTGTCATTAATGGCCACAAGTGAACGATTTATTTCTGCCATTGACCGAGTTATTTCGGCTGGTTTTTCCAGCCCCTCTGCTGTCAGGAGACAGGGTCGGGGTGGTGGTCCATGGAGGACACGCACTCTCCCTCTGCCTCTTTATGACTCATGAAAAAACACAAGTCAAATAAAAGAAACTGCATAAACTCAGCTACTGTGTGTTTATTATATAGGTACAGCATAGGCCTAAGAGATTGCAATATATGCCTGTATATTACTATTAGGACTATAGCATACATATGTCAAGGATGTATAAATTAAATAAACTTCAGCTGGAGTCCAATTTACTACGACAACACTGTTGACCTCATCAGTGATCTCTTTTCATCCCGCATTCTTTCTACAGCCTTTAATACCAGTGTTCAGGCTGCCAAAAAGTACACACATTAGTGCAAATGAACCGGAGATATCAGGGTTTCAATCTCCACTTCTGAAAAGTTCCGCTTCTCAGCCGGATTACGTCTCACCATGTCGTAAATTGCAGGGGCGAGGCCTCAAAAACGAGAAAATATTGGGGCGTGAATAAAAAAATTTATCGACCTAACGTAGAAACCAGCGCAGATATGAGCTCAGAAATCATGTTACGACTGGCTTCACGTGTGATTCATGAAACGTTTGTATCCCACCAATCAAAGCGTAAGAATGGTCGTACATTGATAAATGCGGCGGCTGGAAACGATCGTCATTTAAATATCACGCCCCGATATATTCTGGGTTTTGAGACCTCGCCCCTAACAATTTACGACACGGCGAGACGTAATCCGGCTGAGAAGCGGAACTTTCCAGCTGAACTCTTCAGACTCCAGCTGAAGTTTAGCCTATTTAATTTATACATCCTTGACACATTTTCTATAGTCCTAATAGTAATATACAGGCTTCTATTGCAATCTATTAGGCCTACATGGTGTACCTATATTTAAATAAACACACGGTAGCGAAGTTTATGCAGTGTCTTTTATTTTACTCATGTTTTTTTTTCATGAGTCTGAACGAGGCAACAGCTGAGGGAGAGTGTGTGTCCTCTGCCCCCCCGTGCTGGACCACCACCCTGACCCTGTCTCCTGACAGCAGAGGGGCTGGGAAAGCAAGCCGAAATAACTCGGTCAATGGCAGAAATAAATCGTTCACAAATAAAAATGTTGTGCATCGTCATGTTTCCTGTATTGAATATAATTGTCAAACATAACACTATAGGCTGGTTTACTAAAAAGAGAGGGACTATTTTAAATAGTCTATTTTTTTGTATTTCGAGAGCGTATTGCTCCACAATATGAATACAGATTGGTCACTTATCTTGTTGTATAATCACAATATTACACTTGCAGCAGTGGAACAGCTGATCTTTTTTTTGGGCTGGGGGGAGAGCATAGACTAACAGTCTATGAGAGAGAGAGAGAGAGAGAGAGAGATAGAGAGAGAGAGAGAGAGAGACAGAGAGAAAAGAGAGGTTTAATCGGGGAGATCATAGACTATAAATATTAAGTCTATGTTTGAGATATGTTTTCTCTCGTTTGGTGGGTGTGTCTCGGCTCGGGTCACAGCTGATACTCAATCAGCAGAGTCTGTAAACGTGTCCGTAAACTCGTGGTAATAAACATTTAAAACTGTCTGCATCAGTGTTTAACGTTGACGTTAATTTAAGCCACATTAAATAAGAGGGTTTAATTTCCAGGTCCGAAAGCGCATCACTGAAGTGTAGACCTCCCTCAAGTGTAATATTGTGATTATACAACAAAATAAGAGACCAATCTGTATTCATATTGTGGAGCAATATGCTCTTGAAATAAAAAAAACAGACTATTTATAATCCCTCCAATTTTAGTAAACCAGCCAATTTACCGTGGGATTTATCAAACTGAATAACTCCCGCCTGCACAAAAAGACAAAACTGCTTTGCTTGCTCCATTGTGTTGTAAGTAAGACATCTGCTGAAAAAGTTATTGTATTCATTATCATGATTGACGTACTGTTTAGTTCAAAAACATCCAAAACACCAAAGGAAGACGAGCCGACCAAACGCAAGCTTTTATTTTGAAAAGTCGAAGCTCGAGCACGGCACCAGCCTCCCGGCTGAGACGGGATCATAGACTGTATATTACTAATATATGATATTATGTTATTAATAAGGGCATGAGACAGGAGTTCTCTTTTTACTATGCAGCCATACCCGACTCTAATAAAAAGGCAGAAAGGGGTCATAAATCCAGCTGATTAGTTGTTCCCTCTAGAGGTCTGGAGAACTTCCGTTGTGGAATCTGGATGCAGCGTTTTTTTGTTGCATTTGTTTTCGGGGTTTGTGTGCTTTTCTTTTTGCAGCGTTTTTTAATTGCAGCGCGTTTGTATATTTGGTTGTGTTGTGTGTATATGCAGCGCGTTTGCTGAATGCTGCACATGTGTTGTCAAATTAATGAAGTTGTTTTCTTAATTTGCTTGTGTTTTGTCTATTTGCATGTGTTTTCTGAAGTTGCAGGGCAGTGTCTGAATCTGTCTTCATTTCAGATCAACAAAGGTCAGTTTAAAAGATTTTCATCAGATTTTGAGAGACTCTAGTCACCTCATCCTTCTCCCCATTTCAGGTAAGCTCTACAAAAACATGGAAACACATGAAAAACGACAAACACTGACAAAAAAACGCAAAAAACATAGAATGTCACAAACAAAAAAACACAGAAATTAACCCTTAATTTAACCTGACTTCTGTCTATTTCAGTTTACACAACTCAGCAGAGTCTCCAGGACACCGAGAATAAAACATAGAGTCCAGCATAGAGGGGCTGAGTGAATGTGGTCTGGACTCTGTGGAGGAGAGTCATGGTTTCAGAGACGCTGTAGAAGGACAGAATACCTGCACTGTGATCCAGGTACACTCCTACTCTGGAGGACTCAGGACCTGAGACAGGAGTTCGGACTTTGTTGGAACAAAATATATAACTGTTGATGTCACAATATAACGCCCAAGATTTGTCATTATATCCAAATCCACATTCATCCGACACCCCTGCTCTGCTGATATTCTTGTATGAGACTGCTACATAAACTCCTCCTCTCCTCTCCACCTCCCAGTAACAACATCCAGTCAGACTCTCTCTACTCAGGACCTGATACCAGTCAGTGAATCTGTCTGGGTGACTAGAATAAGACTGTTCTTGACCCATTACTGTAGCTTTCCTGTTCCCCTCAGATAACAACAGCAGTGTGTATGCTGTGTTTGGATCCAGTGTGATTTCACGTGAATATTTTAAGAATCCAGCTCTGGTCTTGGGCTCTGGTTGTAGCAGTAAAACATCCACTTCAGTCCCTGTCAGTGAGACGTTTGTCCTCTTCTCTCTCAGGACGTCCTGTAGTTTATCTCTGACTTCTGACACGGCTGCTGTCATGTCCTCAAAGCAGCTCAGAGGACGGATATGGATGCTGGATGCTGATTGGCTGAGTGGTGACAGTGAGGGGTAGTTGTGTAGAAACTGGGTGTGATCCTCTGTGTGTGAGAGCTTCTTCAGCTCAGCGTCTTTCCTCTTCAGCTCAGTGATCTCCTGCTCCAGCTTCTCCTGAAGCTCTCTGACTCGACTCACTTCTCTTTTCTGCTGGGATCTGACCTGCTGCTTCACATCAGAGCTTCTTTTCTCCAGGAGACGGATCAGCTCAGTGAAGATCTTCTCGCTGTCCTCCACTGCTTTATCAGCAGAGAGATTGATGGCCTCCGCCTGCTGTTGAAGCAGCTTCACATCTTTCTCTCTGTCCTGGATTCTCTGCTGGATGGTCTGTCGACTCCCCTCGAGCTCTCTCTACCTCTCAGCTCTCTCTGCTGCAGTTGAGACTGTGTTGTGGCCTTTATGTTCATCCACAGAGCAGAGAGAACAGATAAGCTGCTGATCAGTACGACAGAAAATCTTCATCACCTCATCATGACGAGAGCAGACGTTCTCCTGGAGCTTCTTGGACGGCTCCACCAGCTTGTGTTTCTTGAATGTCTCTGATTCATAATGAAGCTGAAGGTGTTTCTCACAGAAAGAAGCCAGACATTGCAGACAGGACTTGTGTGCTTTGAGTCTTCTCCCGGTGCAGACATCACAGGCCACATCTTCAGCTCCAGCATAGCAGTGATCAGCAGGAGCAGCTTGGAGTCCAGTCTTCTTCAGCTCCTCCACTAAATCTGCTAACAAGTTGTTTTTCAGCAGGACAGGCCTCGGTGTGAATGTCTTCCTGCACTCAGGGCAGCTGTAGCTGTCCTTACGATCCTCTACATCCCAGTGGCTTTTAATACAGTTCATGCAGTAGTTGTGTCCACAGGGAGTAGTCACCGGATCCTTCAGTAGATCCAGACAGATGGAACAAGAAATAGTTTCCTGGTCCAGCTGAACTCCTTTCTGCGCCATTTCACCTCTTGCTCAGTGACAACAACTGTCTGAGTCTCCCTTCCTGAGAAGTGAAACTAGTTTAAGCTCTGATCTAAAAACAGCATATACAGTTGTTGGGGACCAAGAAGCTGGTTAAATCTGATTTTAACCAAAAGGCCTCAGATTAAACTGACCTCTGGATCCTGGACACACATGGGCTCAGAGACAAAGGAACATGTGGCCAAGACAAAGGAATCTTGGCCTGCATGTAAACCCCAAAGCCGGGTTAATTCACACCCCAATGCAAAAGTGCCAGCCAGAAAAGAAACGCCTCACAACTGGCAGGAAGTCAATGACCTACAAGATTGTAGTCTTCACCCTTTCAAGAGTTTCGAGTCTTCCTATTGGTTCAGCGGGACCATAAACACAGCATGCGGTCTTAACCTATAAATAACCTGATCCTAGGAAACTCCCTCGTCTTCCATTGCAACTCTGTTGCTGACAGGATGCGCGCAAGCGCTTGTGCTGAACTTCCATTTTCTGGAGAAAGTGGATTTTATTTCGGCGGATCCTTGAAAACGCGCCAGTGTTTTCATATCTGCAGTGAGAAGGAAACAACGTTTTTCTTCTCAAAGTCGACTAAACTTGCCCCCCTTTCTGCCTTTTTGGAGGAAGTTTCACCGTGGCTGCTGACGAGCGCCAGGGGATTCGTCTGTTTCATTTCTGTGGAAATCTATGGACAGAAACAAACGGACTGAACACACCGTAAGGAGGCTTACGTCTGGGCAGAGATAAGTAGTGTGTTTATTAATGAGCAAAGGGTTCGCTACCACTTGTCGCCATTAAGGTGATCTGATTTAATCATGTACTGGTCCATATGTGATTATTAATCTGTTCTGTGAATGTATAACTGATCCCTATACTGTTTGATTTTGGTTGTGTTAAGTAGCTGGTTTAAAACCGTAAGCGCTACCTGCTTAACCACTCCTTTGACGGAGTTTTAGTTACTGTCTGCCAGACAATCGCGGAAATCAGCTGTTAGCCACTGAGCTGGCCATTATAGATAACTAAGATCAGAGTGTTTCTTTTGTTTTCCTCCTTTATTCTGTTCCTTTTACTAACACACACACGGACACAAGCTAGCCACGTAGCTCCCGAGCTAACGCTGCTAGTTTAACCACGTGGGGTTGCCTGGCAACCCCCCCTTTACCTGTTCAACCCCTCCTCGTTGCACCCAGCACCACTATCGCCCTCTTGAGGCTAAATAGTTTTGTGCAGCTCACAGGAGTAGCCATTTTGGGAGTTTTTTTTTCGTGTTAGAACTACACTTCGACACCGCCCCGCCCCTCCCTTTTCACACACACACACACACACACTCACACACGGACACAGACGTGTCCATGCTGCTTTGTTTTTGCTTTGTTTTTGGTTGTGATATTGTAAAAGGGTATATAAGTTTATTATTGAAGGATTATTGATTAGCTACTGATAATTGTGACGTTAATAAATCTTATTATACTTAATTAGCAGTTGCTTGTGATTATTTGTGTAATTGTTGTAATAATTGCTGGTCGATCAGGTCCGTGCTTGGATTCACCCCTTCCTTTATTTCCTTTTTAAAGGATTACCACAGAAATGAGACTGTTCCACAGTTTGATTATTGGTCCCTGACTTGCAGAGTGGTGCCCCGTTTTGATTGTTTGTCGATTTGATACAGTTATTGATAACCATATTCATAACTTTATTAATATTGATAAAACATCTTTGATAATTTGCCAATGATGAAATCTGTACCCTACGAGAATCCTACATTTTGGTGCCCCGTGTGAGGCCTGTTAGAACCAGCGTTGTTACAATAATAATCTTTGAATATTAATTTTCTTTTTTGAAAAAAATATATTTGTATTTTTGAAAATTATAATTTTCCCGCAACATATTTAACGCCCTGTGCGAGCATTGAATACCAGCTTTTTTTTTTTTGTGAAATTTTTATTTTTGAAAATGAATTTTTCTGCAACCTGCCAAGCATACATTCAGTTGTGGTCTGTGAATTTTTCAGTGTGTACATTGGTTAGTAGACAACAACATTTTCACGCTCTACTTAAACCCTTGACAGTAACGGCTATTACTCAACTGAGGTGTCCGGGCCTCTACGGCCACCTGACAGGATCGGGTTGGTGGTAAATGGTAGTAACTAGCTTAGTTAGCAGTCAAGATTTCCACGCTCTACTCGATCTTAAAGTTATTAATACTAACACTCAGATTTTTGACAGTAACAGCTATTACTCACCTGAGGTGGTGCGACCTCTGCGACCACCTGATAGAATTGGGTTGGTGATAAATGGTAGTAATAAGCTTAATTAGCAGTCAACACTTAAAACTAAAGGAACTACAGGTTAAGCCTTTCACCTGCTCCTTGAATTTGCTCCTTGTACACAATTAATTTTCCTTTGTCACCACAAAGGAATTGAGCCCTGGTAGCAATCTCTTTACTAGAGGTAAAATGAGTCGCTTTGAGTACCAGAGGCTGGAGGCGAAAGCTTCCAACGAGCTGACCGACACAGTCCTGCAGAATGTGGTCGCTTGTCTCATCCTAGACTCT
The DNA here is from genome assembly GCF_004354835.1 of Perca flavescens. NCBI lineage: Eukaryota > Metazoa > Chordata > Actinopteri > Perciformes > Percidae > Perca > Perca flavescens. The sequence goes on along the minus strand of NC_041343.1, from coordinate 32,987,060 downwards.
GAAGAGAATAACCGTGATGGTTATGGAACTACCTGCAATGAAATACTCCAGGAACTATTAGTTTAGGTGGCACAGCCATCTTGGATGCTAAAAGCTTGCATACAAGGCTTGCTTGGCCAATTGGTGCTCATCTATCAGAGCAGAACCCATCGGCAACACGCTGTCCTCCAAGCACAGCTCGCACTGCTGCAAGACAGCTATGAAGCTGAGCAGCGCAAAACAGCCTGGCTTAGACAGAGAGTCCAAGCCAGGCGTGATGAGGTCTCCTGGTTAGAGGAGAGCCGTGAGGACCTCTCGGAACAGCGTTCTATTCTCCTCCTCCCTCTCAGTCCCCTCACAGTCAGAGACACCATTTCTCTCCGCCATCTCGGTGAAAAACCCACTTGTCTTCTTCCCAGAGAAGAGACCGTTCTTGTTCATCTTCTTCTCGTCCTCCTCCTCGGAGAGACCGATCTTGTTCATCTCCGCTACCTCGGCGGAGAAAACCCTCTTCCTCACCTTCCCGGAGGAGAGACCCTTCTTCTTCTTCTTCTCCTTCCCCTAGGAGGAGAGATCACCACCCCCCTGCCAAAAGGGGGAGGAATGTCTTGCAACATCAGAGGAACACAGGTAGAATCAGAGTTCCGTCCACTGACAAACGGTGCGAGCCACAAAGCTCGCCATCCCGCTTTGATCAGATTCCATCCCCACTGCCAAAGGGGAGGAGCCGTCCTCAACTGAGTGACGATGATTCTCCTGATGTTCTGAATGACCCCCGCCGGCTCTAGAGACATGATCTGATCGAGCCTTGGCTACATGATACTCTCCAACTACGACAGAGTGACCGGTGGGAACCAACGAAACGGGTAAGTAGGCAGACACCTTCACACGTCCAAGAATCATGTGATGCTGCCTTTGACCCTGAGCCTGACCCTCCTACCACATCCAACGGTCCAGCCGACCTGGATGAACCTACTTGGCTCCCCTCGGAGCCTCCAGTCACTTCGGTATACTCAGAGACCACGGCTAGCAGCCTAGTGAACTCCAGTAGGGAGGTGTCAGAGCTGGTCATAGGTGAGAGTTATCAAGAGCCTCTATCGGGCTGTTTGCTGGAAACAGGTGCTCCACTCCGCAAGGAGACACCCCAGCTAATTTCTGATTGCAACATCCTGCTTCCTGAAGAAACCATAACTTAACTCCACTCGTTAAAGAGGAAGAAAACCTCCAAACCTTGTGCGGTAAAAGTGGATCAAAGCTTTCACCCACTGCAATGGATACTGTGTGTAGCTCAAAGCCACACTCTGCCTGGACTCCACCCCTACGAAAGGGGGAGGGAGCTCCCAAGGACTCGGTCAACACGCGTCCCTCCCCAAAACAAGGTCTGTATCCAGATCAGAGTGTTTCTTTTGTTTTCCTCCTTTATTCTGTTCCTTTTACTAACACACACACGGACACAAGCTAGCCACGTAGCTCCCGAGCTAACGCTGCTAGTTTAACCACGTGGGGTTGCCTGGCAACCCCCCCTTTACCTGTTCAACCCCTCCTCGTTGCACCCAGCACCACTATCGCCCTCTTGAAGCTAAATAGTTTTGTGCAGCTCACAGGAGTAGGCATTTTGGGAGTTTGTTTTCGTGTTAGAACTACACTTCGACACCGCCCCTCCCTTTTCACTCACTCTCTCTCACACACACACACACACACACACACACACACACACACATACACACGGACACAGACGTGTCCGCCCATGCTGCTTTGTTTTTGCTTTGTTTTTGGTTGTGATATTGTAAAAAGGTATATAAGTTTATTATTGAAGGATTATTGATTAGCTACTGATAATTGTGACGTTAATAAATCTTATTATACTTAATTAGCTGTTGCTTGTGATTATTTGTGTAATTGTTGTAATAATTGCTGGTCAATCAGGTCCGTGCTTGGATTCACCCCTTCCTTTATTTCCTTTTTAAAGGATTACCACAGAAATGAGACTGTTCCACAGCTGATTATTGGTCCCTGACTTGCAGGGTGGTGCCCCGTTTTGATTGTTTGTTGATTTGATACAGTTATTAATAACCATATTCATAACTTTATTAATATTGATAAAACATCTTTGATAATTTGACAATGATCAAATCTGTACCCTACGAGAATCCTACACAGTATTTGGGAGGAGTTATCAAGTTTAGATTCATTCCTGGACGAGGAGCAGTTTGAGAGAGATACTGGGTGTGTTGCAATGCCCATACTACCATTAGTTTGACAGGAGTGTTTTTGTAAGTACCAATTGTATTTAGACTGTACTGCAGCCAACAGTACATACTTTTATAAGAGTTTGTACTGAAAGTAAAAATAAAAAGTATGCGATAAGGAACTAAGCAACACTTGTTAACAACATAGCTCATTTCTCATTTAAGCTTTTAGGAGGTAACCTCTTCTTAGAATCAGAGGGTTTGGAGACAGATTTAGATTTATTCCCCAGTTTACTAAATGACTGAGTTGTCCTCTTATTAAGTTTATATTGTTTACAAAAATCCAAACACAGAACACGGAAGACACATGAATGATTCACAGCTTTTTGTTTGTAAATAGCATATTGGCAAAGTAACTACAATCTGTGAAATATATAGAATAGATTTAGCGCCACCTTAACCATCATCAAAATGCTGCTGACATGTTAAAGGTGCACTATGAGCTCCTGCATGGTTTCAGCGCAATTAAATTTTTGTCTAAAATTGTAATCATCTCTCCTTGATCCGCTAGATGCCCCCCACACACACACACACAGTTGAAAAGTTATGGATCAAACGTTATGCTTATGATATTCTTCTTTTCCTTCAATAAAAAAACAGAATAATTCAGACACCAAATGTTTTATTTACATTTAAATTAGTCTTACAGCTAGGATTGCTGGTGTTGGTGTAATCTGGTGTTAGTCTCCTTCTATCAGTTTTGGGAGTAACGCATTACAAAATTAACACAATTACAGTAATGTATTGCTTTTTGCTGTAACGCAGTAATATAACGCATTACTAATTACATTTCGGTAATATTATACCCGTAAAATCTCAGTAACGCGAGTTACAACGCATTTTAATGCAATATTTAGTGGTGTTTGGAAGTATTCCCCAACACCGCGAAACAATTCCTTCGAAGGAAAAAAAAGCCGTGAGTGTTATTTCCTGTTGCTGTATTCGATGGTTGAGATGACTGCAGAGACAGATACATTTGCGAGATGGACATTATTTTAAGGACTTATTACGCTGCGTTGAAGCGAGCTGTCCCGTCAGCAGTGCGTCCGAGCTGCTGACAGATAGAAACGCATCGGGAATTAATGTTGAGGCTTGGTACACGTAAATATCATTGCATTTTTTCATCTGTGGAGAGTAACTATGCCTGTAGTGGAATGGCTTCGAATGACAACCAAAAACGCTTGTCTTTTACGGTGACCATTTACTGTTCAATATGTTGCAGTTTTACAAACAAGAAAGTGAGCAACTTAGCTTGACGGAGATGTTTGCATCTAGGGTCTCACGTTCATCTCAGTAAACTAGCAAGAGTACACAACAGACAACTTCCGTGTAGGCTCCTTCAAAATAAAAGCACTTCCTGTGATGGTTCACAGTAAAACTAAATTACTGTTAAACAAGGTTCTGTAGCTTTTTCACATATCAGCTGTAAATCAAGTACTGTAAATAATGTACAATGTGAGTTTTAATCACACTAAAATTGACCATTGCCTTTAAAGTGTTTTAAACTAAATAACATGAATTTCATATTCAAGTGCTTTAAACAAACACGTTACAACAATGGCACACTTCAATACAACTGTAAGGTACTTTTAATTGAATATTTTCATTTTCTCCTATTTGGCTATTGTAAGTTTTACTTATCTATTTTTATAGCTTTACTTACTTTGCATATTCATATTAATTATACAAAATATTATGAATAATCTATGGTGTATTAAAGTGGATAAAGAGGAGACTTTATTGTTCCGGTGGTAAAAGCTAGCTGCCAAGTCAAACTTCCGCTGTTATTTTGGTAAAAGTAACTCAAAAGTAATGCAAAAGTAGTGTAACACATTACAATTCAAGGACAGTAATATTGTAATACAACTAATTACTCTCAAATTACATTAACTAGTAATCTATGATATATTAAATTTTGGAAGTAACTTGCCCAACACTGTCTACTATCTATTTCTTCTCCTTTTCTCCATTTTATCACGCTCAACAGGAAATGGTGTAAGTAAAGTTTGATGGTTTATTAGAATCCTAATAAAACTTACATGCAACAATGTCCAGTAAACGACAGGCAGTAGTAAAAAATCCAAGGAATCAGGAACTCAGTAATTTAGGAATACAGGAACACAGGGAAAAACACTCGAAGGCTGCACACAAGGAAAACAGACGATCTCGCACCGGAGTAAATAACATAACGTGGGAGAGGAGAGAAACTACAAAATAAAATAGGAAAAAGAACTACAACCGAAAACCCACAAACATGACACATATTGTCTCTATTCTCATTTTTCCCCCTTTTTTTGGAAATCCAATGGGGTCACCCAACGCAGGTTTGAACCCTTTTTTGCAGTGATTTCTATCATAATAATAATCCATCACCGCTTTGATTTCAGTCTGAGCTTTATTGTTCCTTAACAAAAACAACGGCAGATTCATTTTCTACTTCAACAATTGACTGACTTGTTGACTGTGATCTGCAGCAGATTTCAAGTATTTGTGAACACGTCATGGAAATAAATTGTTAAACACATTAGCGGAAAAAGTTAAGGAGACATAGTCTATATCCACCACGTTCCACTTCCAGGATTGCTTCCAACAGTTGTCACGAATTTCGGCCGGATGTCCGTGACCTTCCTCTTTCTTCGTGTTGTAATTTTAAACTTTTAAAAGTTGTAACCCCCCTCTCTATGTGGAAATACATGTAACCAAATGTAAAGAATGAACTACACATTATTTGTTGTCTTATGTGTGTCAGGACTTCTAAGTCTGTGTAATATTTATTGACTCAGTGCAGAGAGGAAACGTTGGCTGTAAAAAGCAACAAGTGATAGAAAACTCTGCTCATTTCTCTGTGACGGAGCAGTTGTAGTGAGGAAAGTTGAAAGGACAGAGACTGACTGACTCTAAACATCAACACTGCACTTTGTGGTGTTTCAGGAGGAAAAGTGCCTCAGTTATACTCTCATATCAGTTTCACATTTTCTCTGAATGAAGACAGGAAGAAAATACTTTGTTCATGTTAGTTTATTCATCATGTAGCTTCAGTTTGTTCACACATCACATCAGTAAAGTCTCTTGTTCAATATGTCATTAACAGATTCACTTCATCCACACAATCACGTTGTTTGAGCCAGAATCTCAGCTATGTAAAAGAGAAGAATGAGTTATTGATTATGATTATGATAACAATATTTGGTCCGTCAAACAAATAAATATAAATCTTTTTTATGTAAAAGTAAAAAAGAATTATTTTCAAATGTCCAAAAATAAAACAAAGTTTGTAGGATAAAGGAGGTCTGGTGCTTTCTCTCTTCAGAGCCATGCAGTGGAAGAGAAATGAAATACACTTTTAGTTTGATATGATTTCTGTGTCATGCCAAACATTTGGCCCATGTTGGGAATTCATAGGTGTACAGATTCAATTATTGGCAAATTATCAAAGATGTTTTATCAATATTAATAAAGTTATGAATATGGGTATTAATAACTTTACCAAATTGACAAACTATCAAAATGGGGCACCACCCTGAACTCAGGGCCCAATAACCAAATTGTGAAATAGTCTCATTAGGTGGTGTTCCCTTTAAAATACAGATCTTAATTAACTTAGTTAATCTATCTGGTATCTTTGAAGGAACAAAAGGAAGCTTGAATTTGAGCACTGTTCAACCAGCAATTATTACAACAAATTCACAAAATAATCACAGACAACCACTATTTAAAGCATAATAGTTTATTCAACTTCAAAATTATCAATGGCCGTATAATAATTCTTCACTCATCAAAACCTATATACTTTTTTATAACCTACAACCAAAACAAAGCAAGCAAATGGTGAGACGCCTCTCTGTGTCTCTGGGCCTGTGATAGTGTGTGTTCGTGTGTGTGGAAAAGGGGGGGAGGTTACGAGACCACGGGGTTGCTAGGAAACGCGATTAAGAGGGCGGGGGACGCTGCCAGAGCTGTGATTTAGCCGTTAGCTTGTTCAAGCTAAGTGCTAGCTGATTAAAGCTAAAGCTAATGTGAGGAACTGTTAGCTAGTGTGAAGCACGTGTTGCAGACAAAAGAACAGACAAAACAGGGGTACACAAATAAGCTACTTCGCTGTGGGCTAGCTGTGTAGCTATTCCACGCACGTGTATGCGTGTGTGTATGTGACTGTAGTAGCTCGCAAGGCCAGCTGTTCACAGTAGCACGCGTGCGTTTGTGTGTAAAATGGTTATGTGTTCGGTTAGCATGTAAGAGTAGAGAAAGCCCCTTATTAGAGAGAAAAGAAACAGATCACTTGGGTGTTCTGAGAATAAACACTTCTCTCGTTAGTACAGTAAACTAAACTCTGTGAAAGGTGAGTCAGCAGGGTAGAAATTACAGTTTTAACCAAGCTACAGTTTCAAACACATCATCAACAAGAATCGTGATCAAAATACATTCACAGCAAAACAGATTGGACTTGGATTTTCAATCAGATTAATAAATCAAGGTGCACCAGTAGGGCTTATTAACCCAAATCACATTAATGTCATAACACGATCGCAGCATTAGCAGTTTTTACATTAATAAACATACATACATTTCTCTGCCCAGAAAACCTCAAGCCTCTTTACTGTGTGTGTTCAGTCCGTTCGTTTGTCCATAGCTTCCCATGGGAACAAAACGGGTCCGGTTCTGCTCGTCAGCAGAACCGGAAGGAAAGCTTTCCCTCCCAAAAGCAGCAGGAGAGGAGCTACTCAATGAGAGAAAAAGAAAAGCGGTGTCTGCTGTTATCTGATTTTCTGGAAGAGAAACGTTTTCTCTTCTGCAGTTTTGAAAACACGAGGTGCGTGTTTTCCAGGATCCAGAAGTGTTCTCCAGAACACCGAAATAATTCCATTGTCCGGAACATTAGCACATGTGCTTTCATGCCTCCTTGCACAGCGTCAGCTGTGGCAGAAAGACGAGGGGGAAAAGTTTGTCGGAAACGTTTCTTTGAGGTGTTAGAAACTACAAGCCTGTAGTTTTTAGATTTCCGCCTATTTTTTGGGGACTCTTCACATGGGAGTGCAAAATCTCCAGGCTGCATCTTTTCCATGTAGTCTTTGTCTCTGAGTGCAGGTTAGCCACATGTAATGTTTTGTTTAAGATCAGTTTAATTCTTACTTTCCTCGGTCCCAACACCTGTCCCACATGGGATTACAAGACACCGCTATTTAACAGACATCTTCCTGTCTCGCAGATACATAACGTGGAGAAATACATGAATAACAAACAACAGCTAATATCTACACATCATCTCGTTAAAGAGCTTTTTTAACCCTTGTGTTGTCTTCCTGTCAACCATGCAACTTTCTGTTTTTCTGGGTCAATATTTTGGTTGTTCTTTTTTTCGATATTTGTTATATAAGTTTTTTGGTCACTTTTTACAATGTAGATTTTTTTTGGCACTACATTGATGTTTTTGTCGATGTTTGTCGCTGCGTTTTGGAAGCTTTTTCCGGAATTTTTGTCAATTTTTTCAAATGCTATGAAATTGAATAAAACACCCAAATTCAATGAAAGTAGTGAATGGATCATTTATTTAACTTGTGAAGAGCGTCGTAGGGAACCATCCACGATATTTATTTGACAATTTGGTTGAAAGAAACCCAAATTTCTGATGTAGAAACCTTTTGAAAATGGGTCAAATTTGACCCGAAGACAACAGGAGGGTTAAATATCATCCTGTTTCAACAATCAAGGTAAAATAGCATCTCGTCTGAGCACATTGAGAGCTTCTGGGTATCCCCGAATGGTTTTCTCAACAAACACAAAACTTCTCATCACTTCTAAAATATCAATACAAGCAAAACAAACCCTCAAAATAATTTATAAAAGACGTTTAGAAAAGCAAATAAATGTTGAAGAAAGTAACAAAAAATGTTGATGAAAGCAACAAAAAACAAGAAAAAGCAACAAAAACGTGCAAACACATGAAAAAACATTGAAAAAATAGAATTTCACGACAATCAGCTCTCAGCAACAAACACGGAGACTAAATAAGTCGAAGAGTTAAAGCACAGAATTTAACCCTTAAATGACTTCTGTCTATTTCACTTTACACAACTCAGCAGAGGATCCATAACCATAAACATAAAGTCCAGCATAGAGGGGCTGAGTGAATGTGGTCTGGACTCTGTGGAGGAGAGTCATGGTTTCAGAGACGCTGTAGAAGGACAGAATACCTGCACTGTGATCCAGGTACACTCCTACTCTGGAGGACTCAGGACCTGAGACGGGAGTTTGGACTTTGTTGTAACAAAATGTGTAACTGTTGTTGTAACAATATAATGTCCAAGATTTGGCATTTCGTCCAAATCCACATTCATCCGACCCCCCTGCTCTGCTGATATTCTTGTATGAGACTGCTACATCAACTCCTCCTCTCTTCTCCACCTCCCAGTAACAACGTCCAATCAGACTCACTCTACTCAGGACCTGATACCTGTTAGTGAATCTGTCTGGGCGACTAGGATAAGACTGTTGTTTACTCATGAACGTTGCTTTCCTGTTCCCCTCAGATAATAACAGCATTGTGTTTAATGTGTTTGGATCCAGTGTGATTTCACGTGAATATTTTAAGAATCCAGCTCTGGTCTTGGTCTCTGGTTGTAGCAGTAAAACATCCACTTCAGTCCCTGTCAGTGAGACCTTTGTCCTCTTCTCTCTCAGGACGTCCTGTAGTTTATCTCTGACTTCTGACACGGCTGCTGTCACGTCCTCAAAGCAGCTCAGAGGACAGATATGGATGCTGGATGCTGATTGGCTGAGTGGAGACAGTGAGGGGTAGTTGTGTAGAAACTGGGTGTGATCCTCTGTGTGTGAGAGCTTCTTCAGCTCAGCGTCTTTCCTCTTCAGCTCAGTGATCTCCTGCTCCAGCTTCTCCTGAAGCTCTCTGACTCGACTCACTTCTCTTTTCTGCTGGGATCTGACCTGCTGCTTCACATCAGAGCTTCTTTTCTCCAGGAGACGGATCAGCTCAGTGAAGATCTTCTCGCTGTCCTCCACTGCTTTATCAGCAGAGAGATTGATGGCCTCCGCCTGCTGTTGAAGCAGCTTCACATCTTTCTCTCTGTCCTGGATTCTCTGCTGGATGGTCTGTCGACTCCCCTCGAGCTCTCTCTGCCTCTCAGCTCTCTCTGCTGCAGCTGAGACTGTGTCGTGGTCTTTATGTTCATCCACAGAGCAGAGATAACAGATAAGCTGCTGATCAGTACGACAGAACATCTTCATCACCTCATCATGACGAGAGCAGACGTTCTCCTGGAGCTTCTTGGACGGCTCCACCAGCTTGTGTTTCTTGAATGTCTCTGATTCATAATGAAGCTGAAGGTGTTTCTCACAGAAAGAAGCCAGACATTGCAGACAGGACTTGTGTGCTTTGAGTTTTCTCCCGGTACAGACATCACAGGCCACATCTTCAGCTCCAGCATAGCAGTGATCAGCAGGAGCAGCTTGGAGTCCAGTCTTCTTCAGCTCCTCCACTAAATCTGCTAACAAGTTGTTTTTCAGCAGGACAGGCCTCGGTATGAACGTCTTCCTGCACTGAGGACAGCTGTAGATGTACTTACAATCCTCTCCATCCCAGTGGCTTTTAATACAGTTCATGCAGTAGTTGTGTCCACAGGGAGTAGTCACCGGATCCTTCAGTAGATCCAGACAGATGGAACAAGAGAAGGTTTCCCGGTCCAGCTGAACTCCTTTCTGCGCCATTTCACCTCTCGCTCAGTGACAACGACTGTCAGAGTCTCACTTCCTGAGAAGTGAGACTAGTTTAATCTCTGAACTAAAAACAGAATGAACAGTATTTGGGAGGAGTTATCAAGTTTAGCTTCATTCCTGGACGAGGAGCAGTTTGAGAGAAACTGGGTGTGTTGCAATGCCCATACTACACACACACACACACACACACACCAACGCACAGATTAGAGTGCGGATTGGGCCGCATTTTTCTGTCCAAGCCCGGCCCGCGTCCAACAGGCATTGAGATATTTCTGCCCAAGCCCGACATACTATACATATTAATGACACATGTACAGTACAGGCCAAAAGTTTGGACACACCTTCTCATTCAATGCGTTTCCTTTTTATTTTCATGACTATTTACATTGTAGATTCTCACTGAAGGCATCAAAACTATGAATGAACACATATGGAATTATGTACTTAACAAAAAAGTGTGAAATAACTGAAAACATGTCTTATATTTTAGATTCTTCAAAGTAGCCACCCTTTGCTTTTTTATTAATAAGGGAAATAATTCCACTAATTAACCCTAACAAAGCACACCTGTGAAGGTAAAACCATTTCAGGTGACTACCTCATGAAGCTCATTGAGAGAACACCAAGGGTTTGCAGAGTTATCAAAAAAAGCAAAGGGTGGCTACTTTGAAGAATCTAAAATATAAGACATGTTTTCAGTTATTTCACACTTTTTTGTTAAGTACATAATTCCATATGTGTTCATTCATAGTTTTGATGCCTTCAGGGAGAATCTACAATGTAAATAGTCATGAAAATAAAGAAACACATTGAATGAGAAGGTGTGTCCAAACTTTTGGCCCGTACTGTACGTTTGTTTGTGTAGAAAGCTTTTATTAAGCAGCTGTAGGAAGAGGAATTCAGAAATGTCAACAGATGAGGCATCAGCGCACACAGGGCAATAGGCGCACGTTAACACAGGCACGCACCTACATAATGAGTTTTTTTTAAATTTTAAATGTTCAATGCCTTATCGCGCTGATGTGTCCGAACCCAGCCCAGCCCGCCAGGTCCCGACGGGCTCTGTTCGGGTATCCATCCTCCAGCACAAACACACCTGTAGAGCTTGTTTAAAATAATACATTTTCCAATAAAAGTTTATATTTGTTTGATCTGACATTTATTAATGAAATCCCGAAACTTTTACTACGTGCCTTTTCGCCATGGAAGAGCATCACGTGATGAGCCAGGATAGGTTAAAGGACACCCAGGAAACGGGTGTTTGTGTACCGGGAGCGCCACTTCAGGGGGCCAATGTTTTTACCCAACTCTTGACTAGTGTGTGTGTGTGTGTGTGTCTGTCTGTGTGTGCGGATCTGTGTGTGTGTGTGTGTGTGTTCCTGAGAAGTGAAACTAGTTTAAGCTCTGATCTAAAAACAGCATGTATAGTATTTGGGAGGAGTTATCAAGTTTAGCTTCATTCCTGGACGAGGAGCAGTTTGACAGAGATACTGGGTGTGTTGCTATGCCCATACTACACAAACACACACACACACAGACACACACACACACACACACACACACACAGACACACACAGACAGACAGAAACAAAAACACACACAGACAGACACCCACACACACACACATACACAGACACACACAGACAGACACCCACACACACACACACACACACACACCCACACACACACACGCATGCACGCACGCATATACACGCACAGATACACACACACACACAGACGCGCGCACACACACACACACACACCTCTA
>NC_041343.1:32970336-32972836 GCF_004354835.1 Perca flavescens | reverse complement strand
TTCCCAGGCCAGGTTGGAGATATAATCCCTCCACCTAGTCCTGGGTCTTCAATGTAAACATTTCTATTTCAACAGGGAATGCAATGCAACAATAAGAGCTACTAGATGGCAGAAAGGTACTTTGTAACAACAGTTGGAGTTTCTCAGAGTGTATGAGGTTCAATTGAATGCACCATTAGTTTACAGTTTTCTTTTTTTTCCCCAACTGCTTACACACGTTTTCAAAACTATATCTCCTTTTTTAAAAGCTCACAGTTTCCAAAACTGCATTGCACACACAAAATGTAAAAATGCCTCACATCTCCTTCAACATGATGCACTTGTTACGAACCCTCCCTTTTCTGCCGGCTGTTGGCCTCTTTGGCTTGATTGGCTGAGCTGGCAGTTTGGGAGGGCTCGTTAGCTGATTGGTGGACACCTGGACAGGCCTCAAACAAAACTATTTATACAAGTCTTTGTATATCAAGTTTGATTGTTCTCTCTCTTCATTCTCCTGCTCCTAGGTTCCACATCTCCTGGTTTGGGTTTGGTTTGTTGCTTTTGTTGCCGTTGTCATTTGCTTACATATCTTTCACTCACACATACACCGCTTACACTACCGATAACACTGATTCCACATCTGTTTTGATTCTTTTGTTAATAGTAGTTTATGTTTATGTTGCAATAAACACTTTATTGGCATTTTAACCTGTTTGGTCTCCCCTCTTTTGTCACATGCATTGAGTCGGTTTGTGACACACCGCATCCAAAATACCAAAAACATATCTTTCATAAAAGTAAATTTTTGGATATACCATGTACAAACTGTTGTTCTAAATCTAAAGGCTTATAGCTACATTTACAATGTTCTAGAGAGACAGTGATCTGCTGAGAGTGGTTGGAAAGTGCGCTGTAAACAACAGTGTAATGTTACAGTCAAACAGAACCCACCGATTGGGCCAAACGTTACGTTTACGGTACCTCATGATGTGGGATCGAGACGGCTGCTGGTGGGAGAAGGACTGGGACCGGCCCAGACTGGCCTGGTGCCGGTCCAGCAGGTCTCGAAACGCTGGGCTGGACGGGCTGTTTTTACCTGGGAGGAGAACCACGGAGATACGGTCACCACAGCAACACGGTCACCACAGCAACGCGGTCACCACAACAACGCGGTCACCACAGCAACACGGTCACCACAGCAACGCTTTCATCTTCTAGCATCATACAGAGGCTGCTTCTCCACTGCTACGTTTCCCCCTCTCATTCCCCCTCTCATTCCCCCTGCTCTGGTGTTTCCCCCTCTCATTCCCCCTGCTCTGGTGTTTCCCTGTCTCATTCCCCTGCTCTCATTCCCCCTCTCATTCCCCTGCTCTGGGCGTTCCCCCTCTCATTCCCCCTGCTCTGGCGTTCCCCCCTCTCATTCCCCCTGCTCTGGCGTTTCCCCCCTCTCATTCCCCCTGCTCTGGTGTTTCCCCTCTCATTCCCCCTGCTCTGGCGTTCCCCCCTCTCATTCCCCCTGCTCTGGCGTTCCCACCTCTCATTCCCCCTGCTCTGGTGTTTCCCCCTCTCATTCCCCCTGCTCTGGCATTCCCCCCTCTCATTCCCCCTGCTCTGGTGTTTCCCCCCTCTCATTCCCCCTGCTCTGGTGTTTCCCCCCCTCTCATTCCCCCCTGCTCTGGCGTTCCCCCCTCTCATTCCCCCTGCTCTGGTGTTTCCCCCCTCTCATTCCCCCTGCTCTGGCGTTCCCCCTCTCATTCCCCCTGCTCTGGCGTTCCCCCCTCTCATTCCCCCCCCTGCTCTGGCGTTCCCCCTCTCATTCCCCCCTGCTCTGGTGTTTCCCCCTCTCATTCCCCCTGCTCTGGTGTTTCCCCCTCTCATTCCCCCCTGCTCTGGTGTTTCCCCCTCTCATTCCCCCTGCTCTGGTGTTTCCCCTCTCATTCCCCCTGCTCTGGTGTTTCCCCCTCTCATTCCCCCTGCTCTGGCGTTCCCACCTCTCATTCCCACTGCTCTGGTGTTTCCATGTGAGTTGATGAGTTTCCAATCGGTCTGGACAATCTGAGCTTAAAATAAAGTCAGATGCAGACCTTTGAGTAAAACGTTATGGGAATCTCTGTTATATAAGGTTAATGTTTAATTGTCCACTGTGCCTGTTTAAATAAAGTTACACTACTGTAAGCAAAGAGATGTTTCGTAGTTCTTACGTGACAGCGGGCGAGCGTCAGGCGGAGGGTTGGACACCGAGGCCGTGAACTGGAGCTTCAGCTTCATGTGTTGACTCAGCTGATCAGAGGAGGAAACACAAGAGAGAGGACAATGTCTTCAGGCTTCTAATCTAACGTATCTCGTTTTAGGGGGGTGGGGCCAAATGAGTAAAGAGAAGTTAAAGGTAATAGTCAAAAACATGTCAAAACTGTTGTAACTGTAAACTGTAAAAACACACACACACACACACACACACACATACACATGTCTGTATTACTATCTTTGTGGGGACTTGTCATTGACATAATGCATTCCCTAG
>NC_041343.1:32937836-32965336 GCF_004354835.1 Perca flavescens | reverse complement strand
TTTTTCAACTTTCTGCTGAGATATATTATGTGACTTTTTTGCAACGAAAATGCGGGGAAATCATGCAAGCCACGCATATTTTGCGCGGAAATCGGCAATTTATGCGGTGAAAGTGCGACTTATTTGAAAAAATGAGGGTACTGACTTTTCTCAGATCTAATGGTTGTAGTCGGACTTCTTCAGCTTTTCCGTCTTCATATATAAACCGGAGAAGGTAACGGTTGTGTGTGTGAAGTTCTGTATTTGTTTGACCCATGCACCCCACCCTGTACCTGACATTTGGTGCTCTAAACCATCAAACTCAGGGTTTTCCCCGCGATTAGAAGGTTTATAATGTGCAGATGTTTTGGGTACCACATACACCACTGGTTCTCAAGCTTTTTTTCAATAATGTTCCCCCTTCGAACAATCTTTTTAAGCCATGTACCCCCTAACCAGCGCTAATAATGTTTGGTAGAATAATAAAAGTCTGTATAAAGAGGAAGAGTCCAGAGATGTGAGAGATAGATTAAACTACAGCCTTGGACCTGGAACACATTTAGATGATGATGGAAAAAAAGAGACAAAAAGTTGGAAAAAGATGGTAGAAAGAAGGAAGGAAGGTAAGAATAGGTCAAACATAGTCATAAAAACTTAGAAAACCACAGTAGAAAGAAGGAAGGCAACACTAGGGCGACAAAAAGGGACAAAAAATAAGCGACAAACTTCAAAAAAAAGCGACAAAAATTATGAAGAAAGTGACAAAATTTAGGTTTATTGACCATGCATAAAAAAACGACGTTGAAATAAGTGGCAAACATGTTGTTTGTATTTTTTTAAGATTATTTTTTGGGGCATTTTTAGGCCTTTAATGATAGGACAGCTGAAAAAATGAAAGGGGAGAGAGAGAGAGAGAGAGAGGGGGGAATGACATGCAGCAAAGGGCTGCAGTTCAGAGTCGAACCTGCGGCCTGCTGCGTCGAGGAGTAATCCTCCATATATGGGCGCCCGCTCTACCAACTGAGCTAACCGGGCGCCCCAGCAACACGTTTTTAAGAAGTGCCAAACATTTTATTTTTTACCCTGAAGGACAACAAGTTCATGGTTGACGGGAAGACAACACAAAGGTTAAAGACTGACAACGCAACATGATGTAACACAACTAACTTTCTCGTGTCTGTACGTACCACACGTTGTCCACCAGCAGCACAGAGCCGTCGGGCATCATGGGAAGGTAGGACGCGTTGAGATTTGGCAAAATACGAACATCCCGAACACTCAACTCCTCCTGAGAAGACTCATTCAACACTGAGAGGAGGAGAAAGACCAAACTGCTTAAACCTCTTTCCAACGTCACTTATTAAGGTTAACTTCAGTATTTTTATAACCTGAACCCTATTTTCCTATATTTTTGTGTGTAAGCGATTGATGTAAGCAACAATCTTTGACATTGGTCCAGTATAAAGCGAGACAAACAAGCTGCAATGTAATGTTAAAGGACAAATGTTCAGCACCAGTCAGCATCCACTAAA
This sequence comes from Perca flavescens, assembly GCF_004354835.1. Classification (NCBI taxonomy): domain Eukaryota; kingdom Metazoa; phylum Chordata; class Actinopteri; order Perciformes; family Percidae; genus Perca; species Perca flavescens. Next base: position 32,963,825 of record NC_041343.1, on the reverse strand, counting down.
AGTTCTGTTTTTGCCGCTGACAGACTCAGATTATTATTCTAAGTGTCTGACTACATTATGGGATGGATCCCTACAGAGATAGACCTTTTAGTTAAAGAGTAAGATCCTTTTAGTTTAACATGGAACAGCCCTGAAATCACCATCACCAAACTCCACCAGACTCCATGTAAATAATCAGGACTTTTAGTGTGTATAGAGCCAGCATATCTCCACCAGACTCCATGTAAATAATCAGGACTTTTAGCGTGTATAGAGCCAGCATATCTCCACCAGACTCCATGTAAATAATCAGGACTTTTAGCGTGTATAGAGCCAGCATATCTCCACCAGACTCCATGTAAATAATCAGGACTTTTATTGTGTATAGAGCCAGCATATTTCCACCAGACTCCATGTAAATAATCAGGACTTTTAGCGTGTATAGAGCCAGCATATCTCCACCAGACTCCATGTAAATAATCAGGACTTTTATCATCGTAAAACACACTTCATTCAAAGTGGACAGAAACTAAATAAAACTACCAAAAGCCGTCTTGGTTCATCTTTCCACTGTTCCAACAATCACCACTCTGGTTTGGTTGAAATAAACCCTTAATTCACCCATTTACATGTGGAGATATGTTGGCTCTATACACGCTAAAAGTCCTGATTATTTACATGGAGTCTGGTGGAGTTTGGTGATGGGGGATTTGTTTGGGGGATAATGTCGAGCCCTGTTGGCTGTACACACACTAAAAGTACTGATGTGTAATCTCCTGCCATAACCAGATTTCCTCTTCCCCTCTATGCATTACACCATGAAGAATGACCTCTGACCTTTGAGGACGGCGAGGTGCTTCCCAGAGACAGTCATCTGCTTACAGCGGACGGTGGGAGGCGGCAGCACGGTCAGAGTAGTGCTCACTGTGGACGAGCAAACAAAGGCTTGTTAAAGAAATGCTAATAAACCAGAGCACTTTATTCTCCCATCCAGGAACTGTGGACTAGCCAGACCATCCTCTGCAGCGCTGTGGAGGAAGGTCTGGACATGCGAGTTATCACAAGTATAATAGTACAAACGTGTGTGTGTGTGTGTGTGTGTGTGTGTGTGTGTGTGTGTGTGTGTGTGTGTGTGTGTGTGTGTGTGTGTGTGTGTGTGTGTGTGTGTGTGTGTGTGTGTTTAGTGTACCCTGAGCCTTGAAGGTGTTCAGGTCGTGTCTGAAGGTGTGTGTCGGCTCTCGTTGCTGCAGGACGCTCAGGTATCCGAGTTCCTGCACCTCGGCTTTCTCCGCCTCCTTCTTCCACACCGTGACCATCACCTGAACACACACAGACACACACACACACACACACACACACACACACACACACACACACACACACACACACATTACAATGACTGCCCATTTCATTCAGACGATACAATTAAATCTTCAACCTGTCAGGTGTCTTCACAGTCGTCATCATCATCATCATCATCATCATCATCATCATCTTTATTTCCAGACTCAAGGTCCATTCACACACACACACACACACACACACACACACACACACACACACACACACACACACACACACACACACACAGGTCTGTATTACTATCTTTGTGGGGACCCATCATTGACATAATGCATTCCCTAGCCCCTTACCCTCACCTTAAACATCACAACTAAATGCCTAACCTTAACCCTTACCCTAACCTTAACCCTCACAACTAAATGCCTAACCTTAACCCTTACCCTAACCTTAACCCTCACAACTAAATGCCTAACCTTAACCCTTACCCTAACCTTAACCATCACAACTAAATGTCTAACCTTAACCCTTACCCTCACCTTAACCATCACAACTAAATGCCTAACCTTAACCCTTACCCTCACCTTAACCATCACAACTAAATGCCTAACCTTAACCCTTACCCTAACCTTAAGCATCACAACTAAATGCCTAACCTTAACCCTTACCCTCACCTTAACCATAACCTAATTCTATCCCTAACCCTAAAACCAAGTCTTAACCTTCAAACAGACTTTTAAACTCGTGGGGTCCAGCATTTTGGTCCCCACAAGGCTGTGCAGACCCCACAATTATACTGTAGTCCCCGGTTTTTGGACCCCACGAATACAGAAAAACAGGTACACACACACACACACACAAATACAATGTTTAAAAATTCAACTAATATATTTTCAGCTTGCTCAAACTCAATAGGCCAAATTCAGCTGCAACATGTAATGTTTACAATTTAGTCTTAAAGCTACAGTGCGCAGTTTCTGTCTCCCCTGTGAGGAATTCTGAGTAATGACAACAACACTGTGGGCGCGTCCACACGGTACGAGCCTACCTTGACTTTCAGCGTGCTGACGGGGAGTTTGTCCAGCGAGACGGTGAGGGGGAAGATGACTTCATCGGTCAACACCACCGGCTCGTCCAGAGGAGACTGACATGGAGACACAGACACACTGATGAGAAATCATCACCAACTCTGAACCCTGGTGGGGTCTTCCATTCGACCGTGCACTTGTCGTCAACACTTTTTCTGACGCTTAATTAGACATTTAACGCTTCCTGTCACTACCATGTATGAGCACCACAAACACCAACTTATTACTAGTTTTACACTTATTTTTGAAACACCGATCCACATTTTTCACCATTTTTTGACATTTTGTTTCCCCAAATAATGAAGAAAAGGTAGCCCATCTCAAGTGTGCAAGCCAAGGAGGACAAGACAAAACACTAATATTTAAAAATTAAAAAACCTCAGTCAGAAACATAAAAAAAACACTTGAAAAAAGCGGCAACAAAGTAGAAAAAAACAATGAAAAAAAACGTAACAAAAGGGTTTTTTTAAAGTGAAAAAAAAAGTGACAGGAAACTAAATACATATAAGAAATAATAAAAAACATTGAAAAAAGCCACGAAAACATTAACTTTTTTTTTTAAAGCGCCAAAAAAGCAGAAAAAAAGCTTGATAAAAGCAATAAAAACTTCACCCTCTGAATTAGATTGTCTTTAGAAAACTTGGCTTATTAAATGTGAATATGTTCTAGTGTCTTCTCTCCTCTGGGACAGTAAATCCTTCTCTCCTTCTTTCCTCCCCTACCTCAACATCTTCTTCCCTTCCTTCCCTTTTCCTGTCCTTCCTTATATACAGTATTCTTCCTTAACTTTCTGTCCATCCTTGCCTTCTGTCTTTCATCCTTCTTTCCTCCCTACTTACTTCCTTTCCTCTGTCCTTCTTTCCTCCCTACTTACTTCCTTTCCTCTGTCCTTCTCCCCCTTACATACTTACAAGCCAAGGAGGACAGAACCCTAATATTTCATTATTTTGTCTTCTTTATCTTGGGAGCTTGAGATGTGCTACCTTTTCTTCACTTAAACAAACACACAATATGAAGCTATGCTTTTGTCCCGAATCGGACTCTTTTACGATACATGGATTTTGATTTGATTTGTGATTTTCATTTATTTTTCCCCCCAGCCCCTACTAAGCCCTACTAACAGCCCTAAATATACAGTACAAGTGTAGAATACAATTTACAATCCACATGATATTGAGAAAATCAGATATCACGATATTCCTGACCAAATACATTGATATTGCGACAATATTGTAGGGGTGACAACTGGTGCTTTCACAAAATATTTTTAACAATGAGATTTTAGTAGCGTGATGTTAAAACAAATCTACAATTCTCATGATGTTTCACAACAGAATTTCTGAGAAAATGGAGTTAGTATGTGCATGTTTTTATCAATTTAGATAACGTAACTGTATATCACGATATCTCGATATATGATTTCATCACGGTATGAAAGACAATAAATTATCATATTGAATTATTGCAGCACGGTCTCACGGCAGTTCGTGATATGGTCACGTTATTGAATCTATTGATCCGTGGACAGTACGCATAAATGTTGTTTTTTTCGTGTGGAGATTACGAAGTTTAAAGGTCCCATGACATGGTCCTCTTTGGATGCTTTTATATAGACCTTAGTGGTCCCCTAATACTGTATCTGAAGTCTCTTTAATATAGATCTTAGTGGTCCCCTAATACTGTATCTGAAGTCTCTTTTATATAGACCTTAGTGGTCCCCTAATACTGTATCTGAAGTCTCTTTAATATAGATCTTAGTGGTCCCCTAATACTGTATCTGAAGTCTCTTTTATATAGACCTTAGTGGTCCTCTAATACTGTATCTGAAGTCTCTTTTATATAGACCTTAGTGGTCCCCTAATACTGTATCTGAAGTCTCTTTTATATAGACCTTAGTGATCCCCTAATACTGTATCTGAAGTCTCTTTTATATAGACCTTAGTGGTCCCCTAATACTGTATCTGAAGTCTCTTTAATATAGACCTTAGTGGTCCCCTAATACTGTATCTGAAGTCTCTTTTATATAGACCTTAGTGGTCCCCTAATACTGTATCTGAAGTCTCTTTTATATAGACCTTAGTGGTCCCCTAATACTGTATCTGAAGTCTCTTTTATATAGACCTTAGTGGTCCCCTAATACTTTATCTGAAGTCTCTTTTATATAGACCTTAGTGGTCCCCTAATGATCCCCTCTTTTATATAGACCTTTGGTCCCCTATCTGTATCTGAAGTCTCTTTAATATAGACCTTAGTGGTCCCCTAATACTGTATCTGAAGTCTCTTTTATATAGACCTTAGTGGTCCCCTAATACTGTATCTGAAGTCTCTTTTATATAGACCTTAGTGGTCCCCTAATACTGTATCTGAAGTCTCTTTAATATAGACCTTAGTGGTCCCCTAATACTGTATCTGAAGTCTCTTTTATATAGACCTTAGTGGTCCCCTAATACTGTATCTGAAGTCTCTTTTATATAGACCTTAGTGGTCCCCTAATACTGTATCTGAAGTCTCTTTTATATAGACCTTAGTGGTCCCCTAATACTGTATCTGAAGTCTCTTTTATATAGACCTTAGTGGTCCCCTAATACTGTATCTGAAGTCTCTTTTATATAGACCTTAGTGGTCCCCTAATACTGTATCTGAAGTCTCTTTTATATAGACCTTAGTGGTCCCCTAATACTGTATCTGAAGTCTCTTTTATATAGACCTTAGTGGTCCCCTAATACTGTATCTGAAGTCTCTTTCCCGAAATTCAGCCTTGTTGGAGAATTACAGCCACTAGAGCCAGTCCCACAATGAGCTTTCCTTAGGATGTGCCATTTCTGTGTCTGTAGCTATTGAGGAGGAGAGGGGGGGCAAGGTGGAGGGGGGTGTGTGGTCTTGACCAACTGCCACTTTGTTCGTTTGAAAGCCATGATGTCTCTCTCTCTCATGGGGGGGCCAAATTCTCTGGGTGGTCAAAGCAGAGAAAGGGGAGGTAACCTTGCTCCTTATGACCTCATAAGGAGAAGATTCCTGATTGGCCCATCTGAGCTTTCATTTTCTCAAAGTCAGAGCAGAATACCCAGGGCTCGGTTTACACCTATCACCATTTGTAGCCACTGGGGGACCATAGGCAGGCTGGGGGAACTCATATTAATGTTAAAAAAAACCTCATAAAGTGAAATTTTCATGCCATGGGACCTTTAAAGCAATGTATTTCAATGGGAACCATATTGCGTGATCACAGAACGATGACGGTAGCGAGTAGTATTGATAAGGAGAAAGTCCACGTAGGGAGGTTGGTCGGGGGGAGGGGGGGTGGATGGGTCCCACGTGTTGCCGTTCCTTTCCTCGTTATTCTCTTCCTAACCACAACCGTTTCATTTCCCCGTTGTTGTGTGCCCCTGCGCCCGGGGATCACGTCCCGCGAGTGGTGGCCCGTCCCGTGTGTTGTTTGCGCCTCATTTCCCTGTTGTTGCATCCCCCCAGAGCAGGTTCGAGAATCGTGACCTGTACACGTTAAAAATTCGTGGCCTGTTTCACGAAATAAACGTCAAAATCGTGACCTGTAGACAAATCAACAAATCAAAATAACGTGACTATTTCACGACCTGGCGTGAGACCGGGTTGATTATTGCCCAGCCCTAACCCACATACATAGTATATATAACAAAATAAAATAAGTATAATAGGGCTTTGACTTTTGCCCAAAAATCATATTCGAAGTTTGTTTGTTTACTAATATTAATATTCAAATATATTTGAATATTTATTAATACTATTTTGACCATTAAATGCCTTCAGTTCTTTTTTTTTTTTACTTAAAAGTCAGACCGTGGATTAAACATTAACAGTATGCTTTCCACAGGAAGTTCGGAGCTTTCATCGTAGCCTATGTAAGTGGTCTGATGTTTATACTTGTGGTTGTGTGTGTGTGTGTGTGTGTGTGTGTGTGTGTGTGTGTGTGTGTGTGTGTGTGTGTGTGTGGGCAGTGTTGCCAACTTTGCAACTTTTCAGACCACCATAGCGACTTTTTTTCACAAAAGCGACTAGCGATAAATCTGGCGACTTTCTGTAAAAAAAATAAATAAAATTTAAAAAAAAAGAGTCGCCAGTATTGTCCAGCGAGCACGCAACGTACGAGGAGCAGCCCCGCCCTCCCCTCTGCGCTCTCTCCTCATGTGCAGCTAGGGCTGGGTATCGTTCAAAATCTTTCGACCCGGTGCCGATTTCGATACCTCAGTTTCTATACCGGTTCCTAACGATACTTTTTTCGATACCGTATGTTTTAAAATCCATTTCAACATCAACAAAAATACATTAAACACACACAGCTTTTATTTTCCACCTTAAATGTGAATCACAACAGTTATCAAAATGTAAAAATCTGGTAAAACTGCTCACTCAGAGTAACATTGATAAAAGTGCCTTGCCTTACAGGCTCAGCCTGTCAGTCACGCATCAGGGCAGAGAAACCACCGTTGTGCCTGCTTGTCTAGAGCTTAGAGGAAGTGTAACGTCAACAGCACCGCGACCGCTTTCGGCTCGCCATTAAAGGAACACGCCGACTTATTGGGACTTTATCTTATTCACCGTAACCCCCAGAGTTAGACTAGTCCATACATACCCTTCTCATCTCTTATTGGGACTTTATCTTATTCACCGTAACTCCCAGAGTTAGACTAGTCCATACATACCCTTCTCATCTCTTATTGGGACTTTATCTTATTCACTGTAACCCCCAGAGTTAGACTAGTCCATACATACCCTTCTCATCTCTTATTGGGACTTTATCTTATTCACTGTAACCCCCAGAGTTAGACTAGTCCATACATACCCTTCTCATCTCCGTGCGTGCTGTAATGCTGTCTGACGGCTCCAGCGGCATCAACCCATCACAAAACATGCAGGTGAATGGTTCCAGTAATCCTACTGCTCCGAATAAGTGACAAAATAACTCCAACATGTTCCTATTTACATGTTGTGATTTATAGAGTCACAGCGTGTACAAAAAACAACGTAACATGAGACACAGCCGTCTTCTAACCGTAAACAAACCAGGAACTATATTCTTAGGTGGAAGAATATAGTACTTGGGCGGAGTGATATGCTCGCAGCAAGCCTGTCTGAGAATATAGTTCCCGGTTTGTTTACTGTTAGAAGATGGCTGTGACTCATGTTACGTTGTTTTTTCTACACGCTGTGACTCTATAAATCACAACATGTAAATAGGAACATGTTGGTGTTATTTTGTCACTTTTGGTACAATTGGGAGCAGTAGGCTAGTTGGAACCAGTTACCTGCAGGATCTGTGCTAGGCTAAGCTAATGCTGGAGCCGTCAGACAGCGTTACAGCACACACAGAGATGAGAAAGGTATGTATCGACTTGTCTAACTCTGGGGGTTACGGTGAATAAGCTATATTCCCAATAAGTTGGCGTGTTCCTTTAATATCATATCGCAGCAAACGCTGTCTGGGTGAAGTCATGAAAAACTGTAACTACACTTGAAACCCCTTTATCGGCATTGCTGTGACTCACTGTGATAAAACTACAGAGCCAACGACGTAGTTTACTCGGTCTGCACCTCTCCGTGTAGGCGTTGTGTGTGTGTGTGTGTGTGTGTGTGTGTGTGTGCGTGCGTGTTGGTCGGAGCTCTGCTCTCTGTCAGTATGCAGAGAGGACAGATAAGCTTGAGCTTACGCGCTCAGACGCTTTTGGATCCGAAATTTGGCACCGAAAGATTTATAATTTTTCGATACTCAAAATTTACAAAAAATAATGCCCATAACAGGTTTGAATATTAAGGGCTGCCTAATATTCATTCGAGTGTCATTATGTTTTTTAAATATTCGAATGATATTCGAATAACGAAGTTCAGAATCAAAGCCCTAATGTATAATATTGAATATAAAGTAACCAGCGTGCAAATAGCTTAAGAGTGCGATATTGTAATGTGTGAGGTAATGAGATAGGTATCTCACACACAGCTGTGAATTGTCAACATACAGTACAGGCCAAAAGTTTGGACACACCTTCTCATTCAATGTGTTTCTTTATTTTCATGACTATTTACATTGTAGATTCTCACTGAAGGCATCAAAACTATGAATGAACACATATGGAATTATGTACTTAACAAAAAAGTGTGAAATAACTGAAAACATGTCTTATATTTTAGATTCTTCAAAGTAGCCACCCTTTGCTTTTTTATTAATAAGGGAAATAATTCCACTAATGAACCCTGACAAAGCACACCTGTGAAGGTAAAACCATTTCAGGTGACTACCTCATGAAGCTCATTGAGAGAACACCAAGGGTTTGCAGAGTTAACACAAAAAGCAAAGGGGGGCTACTTTGAAGAATCTAAAATATAAGACATGTTTTCAGTTATTTCACACTTTTTTGTTAAGTACATAATTCCATATGTGTTCATTCATAGTTTTGATGCCTTCAGTGAGAATCTACAATGTAAATAGTCATGAAAATAAAAAGGAAACACATTGAATGAGAAGGTGTGTCCTAACTTTTGGCCTGTACTGTAAGTAAACGCAGCGGTACCTGAACAGGCGCCCTGCGGAACTCCCTCGCTGCCGTCCCAGATGAGTTGTGGATGAGCAGCGGCTTGCAGTCCCTGAAGCTCCGACACCGGGAGTCCACCCTGCTGCCGAGCGCCGCGATGGCTGCCTCTGCCGCCGCGATGTAGTCTTCCTCGCCGTCCTCGTTGGCCTCGTCCCCGCTGCTCTGGTAGTCGTGGTGATGCTGGTGGTGGTTGCCTCGATGGCGGCTACTGTCACCGGGACTCACGCTGGCCACGGCGCACAGGGAGCCGGCCAGCTCCCTCCACGCCCGGCTACTGGCCGACTCCGTCCCAAAGCCGGCTGTGGTGCCCTCGGCGCCCCCTGCTGGAAAATCATGCAGATAATATTCATGCGCGTGAGAATTTTCATTGGCTACAGTCATTCCTTTAATCGTTTACCTCCAACGTTTTGGCTACCGTTCGGTATGGGCAGAGGAATGTATCTTTTAACCCTCCTGTTGGTTGAATTTGACCCATTTCCAATAAGTTTCTACATCAGAAATTTGGGTTTCTTTCAAACAAATACTCCACGAAATAACATGGATGGTTCCATGCAACGCTCTTCACAGGTAGAGTAAATGATCAGTTCACTACTTTCATTGAATTTGGGTGTTTGATTTAATTTTATAGCATTTGAAAAAAAGAACGTTGAAAAAAGCATCAAAAAACGTCGACGAGAATCGACAAAAACATCGGAAAAAGTGACAAAAACGTAGAGAAACTAAAAGTTGCATGCTCGACAGGAAGACAACACAAGGGTTAACCGAGGAATTGGCCTTGGTTGTTGATGCATACATAAACAAACAAACATATTGAACATTAATATAAAACCAATAGATAGGCTACAGAAACAAATATAGCCTATACAAAATAGCTGTTTAACATATAGGAAAAAAGGCTGGATGGATTGAGTGCAGAATGTGCCAAAATTATAAAGGCTAGTACCAAGTATGTATAGTTAGTGAAATAGAAGGCTATAGTTTGTGTACACTCAGCGGTGTAGTCTATGTGATACACAGGTATACCCACTAAGAAAGCTCCAGGATTTCCATATATCCAATTAAAAATGCCCAATGACCCACAACAACATACTTTCCACTATATTTTTGATATATTTAGAATTGTCTTTTGTGTTTTTCTTCTTCACATAGGCTAATTAAAGGTATTTCCACCCTAAATTGGTGCATAAAAGTGTATCCGAAAACATGAAATGAAGTCGTTGATGCTCAAAACCTCCCTGGGGAGGTCAGCCAGACCCCCCCACTATGCAGATTCTGGCCCATATACAGAACAGTATACCCACTACAATACATTAGACTACACCGCTGTGTGCAGAGAAATGCATCTTTTAACCAAGGAAGAGTGTAGAGTGCAGAATGTGCAAAAATCATAATAAAGTGTTACATAATCTTGCACCCCCTCCGCTGCATGGCTTTTTCCAAAGACTTGAAAGCGGAGGTAGTACACTGTCTCTGTAAAACGGGATTGTGTGACACCATTTAGACGCAACGTAGGCCTATGGTCAATAATAGGAGGTAAACTGTGGAATAGCTTGCCCCTCCCAATAAGAGAGGGTCCTACATTCAGCACCTTTAAAACTCACTTTTAACTGTCACACATTTCATCACCCGGACACTTTCACTGTTAAACTGAATCTAGTATAGAAGTGGATGAATAATGTCTTTATCATCATGAATTTTTGTTTTGTCAATGTATATGTCACCATTTTGTGTACATTTTAATGTATAGTGAATGAGTGCTGTATGACTGCTGGCTGTCTCTATGTTAGTCCTATGTTACCTGCCTAGGGACTGCAGATGAAAAGTAGTTATTTTTACTAATTCTGGCATATTTACAAGGTGCTTCTTAAAAAACAATGTTCATAAATATGCACGGTCTCTATCAAAAAAACCAATAAAATAAAAAATAAAATAAAGGCTAGTGTATAGTATATATAGTTAGTGAAATAGAAGGCTATAGTTTGTGTACACTAACTTTATATATGGCCTACTAGACACTATATATTTTTTGCACATTCTGCACTCAATGCTTTCAGCATTTAGGCCTAGTTAAAAAGGACGCACATTGTTTGCCTGCATGAATATTATAGAGACAGTAAAAAGATCTTTCTCCCCTCCTCCCTTTCATCCAGAGCCAGATGGATGTGGGCATCGCCCCGGCTCCCACCCCCCTCCTCCCCCCCCCCGTCCTTACCGGGACCGTGCTCGGTTGGAATCGCCCCAGCGTCCCTGCAGCGCAGCACCAGCAGGAATCGGACCGTCTCGCCGAGGTAGAGGTGACTCCGGCGGGGCAGAGTGCGGTACCGTGCCGGGTCCGACAGATCCGTGATGGGCACCGCCGGGAAATACATGAAATACTCGCACTGCGACTCCATCATCTGCACCATGGCGACGACGGGAGGAGGCTGCGCGAGCACGAGCAGCTGCAGCACCGGAGTCAACGCGAACAATGAAACACACACTTCCTGGTCTCACTTTCAAAATAAAAGCACGGACATTGTCTCGGTTACACAGACGTGGAAAATAGACCCTTGTGCCCCATAGTGGCCATAGCCTATTACTGTAGTTGCTTATACATCCCTTGGTACATTCATGTGGATTTTGTATTTAGTATATTTTCTTTTATTGTCCATATTATTCATGTGGAGTTTTTTTTGTTATTTGTTATTGTATCATCCTGTTATGATGTGTGTGATGTCTATCTATCTATCTATCTATCTATCTATCTATCTATCTATCTATCTATCTATCTATCTATGGAGAGGTATTTTCCCCCTCATCTTTATTAATAAAAAAAATACACCATTAATATCAGACTAATTGTTAAACTAGCCTACATACAATAAATACAAACAACACAACAACATGTATTATGCTGCTTGCAAACTCGTTAGGCTACTTCATATTTAATATTATACATAGGATATTTTATTTTGTAGGCTATATATAGCCTACTATGTAGGTTAAAAATGTTATTCTACACTTGTTTTGTTGTTATTTTTTCAGTAGGGGTTCTGGTATTTTAATATTTTGTTATCTTATTGTATTTTATCTTATTTCTAGTAGGGTATATTTCTTGTATTTTCTGTATGTGTGTGTATGTTCTTGTAACTTACTGCTGTAACAGAGTAATTAAATAAAGTATATCTATCTATCTATCTATCTATCTATCTATCTATCTATCTATCTATCTATCTATCTATCTATCTATCTATCTATCATCCATCCATCCATCTCTCTCTCTATCATCCATCCATCCATCCATCCATCCACCCATCTATCTATCTATCTATCTATCTATCTATCTATCTATCTATCTATCTATCTATCTATCTATCTATCTATCTATCTATCTATCTATCTATCTATCTACGGATAAATAAAAATATATAAAAGTTATAGCCTACATTTTAGAGGGTGGTCTATGGTTTGATTATAGGCTACATTTAGTTTCTTGTTTTAATTATGAATAGCCTATAGTTCGTATATTTTCAATTCGTCGATAAGATATGAAAAACAATTTAAAAAAATTACAATATTTTAAAAGACAAAAAAAAAAAAAACGAGCAGAAAGTCGGTGAGAAATGGGGGAAACTCTGGTTACCTGGCAACCCGGACTCGTTCCAACGTTACAACGTTCTCTCTGATCGTTCGGTGAGTTCTAAAACGTTTGATCGACGGTTGGAAGAGAGAGAGATCGCCTCCTGTATCAGTTTCCATCATACTTGATCATTGATCCTTCGCCATTTTGTTCTTCTCCCGCCGGAAAGAAAGCTCCGCTGGACGACCGTTATCGACGATAAAGTTAAACTCAACTTCAGCAAACGTTAGCTGCTTTATTTTTTAACCAGATATAGGCCTACTCTCAGTTTGTATTTCGTAAATGGAGGACAGGACACCACGTAATTTGAAGAAGAGTACACATGTAAGTAGCCTAAGGTTAGCATGTTTTTTTTATCAACCATTATTTAGCAACCATTTTACTAACGTAACACGTGGACTAGCTAGCATAACTTCTGCAAGCTCACATTAGCTAAGCTATTGTTAGCAAAGGCAAGAACATTTTGTTGAGCACTTTTCAACAAGGCAAGTTTACATCCCGCAATAGCAGCCACCATCAAGGAAAGAAAATAAGTATTTCTGTCGACATATTTGAACTTCTGGTCTTCCAGTGAGTTATGCAATATTTAAAGAATGAGAGAAAGGAAACAATCGGTTATATTAATGTGTGCAATATGTCAATAAATATGTGAAAGTCAGTTGTGAAATAAAAGCCAGGGAATCCAAATGTAATGCAAGACCCACTGTGGTAAATATGTATGTCTATGGGCATACCATATAGGGGTAAATATTGTGTATACCCGGTGCCATGCACGACCACCAGTCTGCAGGAATTCGGCAAGCTCACATTAGCTAAGCTATTGTTAGCAAAGGCAAGAAAAGTTTGTTAAGCACTTTTCAACAAGGCAAGTGCTTTAGTCTGCATACGCCATAAAAAGGCATTGAAACAAGCTATAACAGAAACATAAAGAATATATAAAAGGATAAAAGTAAAAAACTAAAACTGTCTTTTGGTATTTTAACTGCCTCATTGCACAAATATGCAAATCTTCGGCACTTTAATTTATCTTTCTATTGCTGCGCAAAATGAGTGAAGGGAATTCCTTTGCAACTTTTGAAAGTTTTAAAAAAAATTTAAATGTATTAACATGAATCCAACATATTATTAGCAAATATAAATTATCTTATTTGTGACAAAAAGACATTAATGAAAGGCTTACTGGCATATAGGTAAGGTAGTCTCTTACATCCACAGATACAGTTCATCCTAAGGATTTACTGTCACCTGTATGTTTAACACTAAAACATGATTTACAAAATCATGCCAACAATTATTGTTATTGCTTAATTTTCTATGCACTAAAAATGTATGTATACAAGCTTTATGCTTTTATTGTAGGCAGAGTTAAATTTGCAACTTAATTTGATGAAATATGTAGTAGGGGGCCCCTGCTCTGTTTCTCTCTCAGATAAGGGGTCTTTGGCTTAAGAAATGTTGAAGACCCCTGTTGTAGGCCTTTCTATAATGCACTTGTCATGTCAGATAGTATTCTGATTCTGACTCTGAAAAAGCCGTCAGGAACATTTACCTAATACACATCTGTCTTGCTTTATAACAGATAGATGAAGCCATGTTACATATGCCATGTCTTACAGTAAAAAGATTTTTGTCTTCTTTAAGTGATCTGTAAGCATTATATAAGTTATGCAGAATTATCCACATGTATCTGTAGAGTCCAAAAAGTTTTTGTCCACCAGCCAAATAGGTAGTGAATGTTTACATTTTACCAGCCACTTAATGGATTAACATAGCATTGTGTTTTGGCTGGTGAGTGAAGCAAATGTCCCAGCCACTTGCATATTTTACCAGCATTTGGCTAGTAGATGGTGCCAAATCTAGTAGATGGTGCTAATTGTGGATAGATGAAGCCAGCAATATTACATATTCCATGTCTTAAAAGTGCTATTGTCTTGTTTAAGTGTTCTGTACGCATTGTATCAGTTATGCAGAATGATCCACGGGACATGTATCTGATATTTCTTTTTAAATCATCTCATCAGGGACGGGGTGGCGCCAGCAGCACTTGCAGTGACAGGTGACTGGAGACAGGTGGAGCTACAGGCTCTCAGGTGAGCTCTCATTCAGGATGGTTTTAAGATAACAGGAGGTAGGTGTGCATTTACATCTGTAGTGGTTCCCAACCTTTTTTTCTGAGGTTCCCCAACAGTCCTGTCAGATGAACTCACATACCCCTTCATCTATTCCCAATATATGTTACAAATGTATAACACTATTTGTATCATAAAAGTAGATTTAAGAAAAGTTAAGCTTTTCATACAACTGAACTGTCAATATTAAGGTTGGTTTGGGCAACAATCATACTACTACTACTTGGAAGTGAAGCTGAAAGTTTCAACCATTTATTCATTACTTTTAGCTTATCATTTGAACTGTTATTTATTAGTTTTAGCTACCTATTTAAACTTCTGTGCTTGCTTGCTTTCTAGTTTTTTAAGCACTTGTACATGACTGCAACATGTTCAGTTGTTACAGCTAATATATTCTTTTATTCAAATAATTTATTCATTCATCAATTAGTTAAGCTGCTCCACAATCTTTCCAAGTACAGTACCCCCAGGCAACAACAGAAGTACCCTATAGTTGGGAATCACTGTGTTAGAACACACCATCTACTGCCTATTCTCTTGTTAGTAGAAAATATAATTTACAGTTTTATTTAGGCGATAAATTAGGGCTGTCAATTCATTAAAATATTTAATCTCGACTATCGCATGATTGTCCATAGTTATTTCACGATTAATCATAAATCTATCTCACATTTATATGTTCTAAATGGATTTTAAAATGGATTTTTTTCAAGTTTTAATGCTCAAGTGGTATCTGAAAGTCAACGTACTCCAGTGGTAACTCAGTTCACATCGACAGGACATGCAAATAACTTAAGTCTTGTGGAGTGAAACATCTGAACTTGCCATTCAAAAGACCGTTATCTTTATCCATTTCTGTTCAAGGAGCTTTGGTTCTCTTTCTTTGGTCTTGAGCTGCTTATTATTGATCATTGATATAGTTACAAATGTAAGTAATTAAGCCTGATTTTCAGAAAGGGAACACTCTCTTTAGATAAAGTGTGTGTTTATCTGTGATTCAGGATCAGGTTTAACCTCCAAAGCCGTAGCCTACAGGGCGCGGCGCCCATTCCTCTTCAGAGCGTATACCCGATCCATGGCGCTCACGATCTTCCTCTTGGCGTGCTCGGTGTAGGTGACGGCGTCACGGATCACGTGCTGCAGGAACACCTTCAGCACACCGCGGGTCTCCTCGTAGATCAGACCGGAGATACACTTCGCCGCGGCGAGTCAAACTGCAGATGGCTTTTGGTGATCCCCTGGATGTTATCATGGAGCACTTCACAGTTTCTGCTAGCCATCCACAATGTTACTGCTGCATCGCCTTCTGATTTCCCAAATCTACAGAGCGGCCCGAGGCCCGAATCAAGCATGCGTTAAAAAAAATTTGTGGCGTTAAAAGGAATTTGCGTTAACTCATTATTGCGTTAATTTTGGCAGCCCTAGTATAAATACTAAATTAAATGTAGTCTTATATTAATTTATTGCTATAACATAAACTGACAAGGACTCTGTACACTGTGAAATCAAAGAAAATTACATTAAATTGCCTTTTTTTGGGTAAATGATAGCATGAAGCACATTGCACAAAGGCAAGGTAAGTGAAAGGTAAGGCACTTTTATGCAGCACATTTCATTACAACTCATATGCATACATTAAAATGCACATGGTAACAAGCAAAATGCACAGAATAATATATTTTTACGCATTATCTGACCTTTTAATGAATCTAGTCAGTATTGGCAGTCTATGTAGCCAGCTTTAGTTATTGTTAATTGCAAGATAATAGCTAGTTAGATTCTAAAAGCAGTAAGCAACACTTTGATTGCTACCACAACCAGATGTTAGTTGACCTACGTTTACCTCAAATGGATTGGAGTTATTGGCGTTTGTTAGCATACAGAGTATATTTTTGGTTATTAGCTTTATTGTTAAGGTTAGCAACATTTATTTGCGACTATATTAAAATGTTTTCTGTGGGTGATCATGTTTCAAATCCTGCCCTCGCCGTTTTCTGAACGCTCATAGCCACACATTGGAAACTCACATCGATTTGGCACATTGATTGTCTCTGGAAACTAGAGGTTGGTCTTAGTTGAAATAAGAGGAAAAAGCGATGACATGTGTGTGTGTATGTATATATATATATATATATATATATATATATATATATATATATATATATATATTCCCATGACCTGGAAGTTTTTTTATATCTAATGGCATTACCCAGACCCGTTGAAAGAGAGAGGTGCAACACTTTCATAGACTTCTGTTTTAATTGAAAAAGGCGGAAGCAACACAGGTCAGGGGCAACCAATAGTTCCAAGCATTGAATACTTCCAGCATTTAACCCCTTTTATTTTCAGGGTTTCTCAAGCATGGTCACAGGTAAGTTGATACATTTACGGCATTTTTGAAAGTTTTACGCATTATTTGACCTTTCATGAATCTAGTTAGTATTGGTATTCTATTTAGCCAGCTTTAAGTTATTGTTCATCAAAACATAATAGCTAGTTCTAAAGGCAGATAGCTTAAGCAACACTTCACATGCTACCATAACCAGATATTAGTTGACCTACATTAGCCTCAAATAGATTGCAGTTATTGGCATTTTTTTGGCATACAGAGTATATCTTCTGTTATTAGCTTTATTGTTAAGGTTAGCAACTTTTTGTTGTGTATGTACTAGTACATCTTATTACAGTGAATGGTAGCTAGTTAACTAGATACCGTTGCACAAATAATTTGTAGGTAGTGCATCAATGACAGGTGATTAGATCAGCAGCATGAATGTGGATGATCACAGTAACAAGAAAGTACCCTTTCCTGGCCTGCTTTCTGCCATTTGTCTCTCCCTGTAAGAGGTTGAATGAATTTCTTTAAAGACTTTGGTGCCTTGTATATTTTTAGAAATGAAGGAATGCTATTGCTCAATAATTATGACCTTTAAACAGAAGAAAGTAACAGGAGGTCTCATTAAACACTGTTTTACTCCTCAAGGTGAAGAACATGATCCTGTTAATGAAGAGAAACACACAGCGAGAAACTAATCGGAGCAGAAAGCAAGACAATTAAAGGTATGCCCCGGTCCTGTAGCCAAACAGCGATGTTGGTTTTTGCAACATTTTTGTTGCTTTCTTGTCACTCTTTTCAACTTTTGTCGCCTTTTGCCACATTTCGGACGACATAAAGCCCTACAAGTCAGCAAAAAGTTCCTTATCCATCATATAATTAAGTAAATCAAGCAAAACAATGATTACATTTTTTAGAAGAACTTGTTTCACAGCCTGAATATGAAAAAAATGGTTCTGTGAAAATTCTGAATCTGAAAGTCAGTAAATGTGCTAATTTCTGCTTTGAGTGTTGCGTAAATGGGGTTTCACACGTGATTTAAAAGATCAATTCACCAATTTCTCATCCTTAGCTGTCTATCTGGGTTAACGGATGTGGTGCAAGTCTGTGTATATCCCTTCGATAGCTCAGTTGGTAGAGCGGAGGACTGTAGGTTGATCATGACAGGTATCCTTAGGTCGCTGGTTCAATTCCAGCTCGAAGGATGGAGTTTTTGTTGCTGCCCCATGAGTTTGCATTCAAAATGGAAAGATGTCAAAGAACTGATTTTTAGATCTGTTGTTTCCGTTGCTTCATTTATTGAGACTAAAGAACACTTGACTTAATAACTTTGTACCAGTGTTAAACGAGTTGCTCACAAGAACCTCCAAGGGTTTGGATGGCATTGTGAACATATTTCTTTTCTTAAAATCGATTGTAAAATAGTACATTTTAGACTGCTAAGAGTACACCAGTTTTATGTGGACTCAAGTTGTTAGATAAGCTCCATGATTGAGTGTGGTGTGTGGAGGCTGCATATGTGTGTCCTTGCTGCTATAGAGCTGGACAGTGATGACGCGTTAATGGCCCATAATCAACAAAAACAATACGGATGCTCTTGGATGTCATGTTTGCGACTTATCGTACCCTCTTATGGTTTGTGTCCCTTCGATAGCTCAGTTGGTAGAGCGGAGGACTGTAGGTTGATCGTGACAGGTATCCTTAGGTCGCTGGTTCAATTCCGGCTCGAAGGATGTTTTTTTCGTTGCTGCCCAATGAGTTTGCATTCAGAATGGAAAGATGTCAAGGAACTCATTTTTAAATCTGTTGTCTTCATGTCTTCATTTATATGGACACTTTCTGACTGACAAGATGGCGGATAGCGTAAACAACAACCGCTAAAGAGACCTTTGTTTTAGTAAACTCTGTGTACACAAACAATGTTCTTAATGCTGGAGTTCATGGGCAGATCCCCTGAGAGTGGGTCTAGGAAAGGTTCATTGACAGTTCATTTCCAAAGGGGCGTAACCAACGGACACCGCTCAAATGCCTCAAGGCGCAATTGGATAGTCCTTCAACGAATTAGACCAACTATCCAGGTGACGCTGCGCTTCGGTAGCCGTCGTGTTGAATGTAAACAAAAAGCTGCTCGCCGTTGCTGCGCTATCGTCGTTGCGTAAAGCCCTCCTCAACGGTTGTGATTGGTGTAAAGCCCGCCTCAGCGGTTGTGATTGGTCCCTTGATTTTGGGGACATTGGAATTGGGTTTGAATGGGTCTTCGCCAGACTGACTTGCAGAGCAAATCTCAAATTTGCCGGAAGTTCGTCAGGGTTTACCCAGGCTAGTTAGTTGACCTACATTTACCTACATCATCACCAAAAACGATACAGATTCTGTTGGACGTCATGTTTGGCACTTATAGTGCCCTGTTGGTGAGTGTATCCCTTCGATAGCTCAGTTGGTAGAGTGGAAGACTGTAAGTTGATAATAACAGGTATCCTTAGGTTGCTGGTTCAATTGCTGCTCGAAGGATGGAGTTTTTGTTGCTGCCCAATGAGTTTGCGTTCAGAATGGAAAGATGTCAAAGAACTGATTTTTAGATCTGTTGTTTCCATTGCTTAATTTATTGATACTAAAGAACACTTGACTTAATAACTTTGTACCAGTGTTAAACAAGTTGCTCACAAGAACCTCCAAGGGTTTGGATGGCATTGTGAACATATTTCTTTTCTTAAAATAGATTGTAAAATAGCACATTTTAGACTGCTAAGAGTACATCAGTTTTATGTGGACTCAAGTTGTTAAATAAGCTCCATGATTGAGTGTGGTGTGTGGAGGCTGTATATGTGTGTCCTTGCTGCTATAGAGCTGGACACTGATGACGCGTTAATGGCCCATAATCAACAAAAACGATACAGATGCTCTTGGATGTCATGTTTGGGACTTATCGTACCCTCTTATGGTTTGTGTCCCTTCGATAGCTCAGTTGGTAGAGCGGAGGACTGTAGGTTCATCGTGACAGGTATCCTTAGGTCGCTGGTTCAATTCCGGCTCGAAGGACGTTTTTTTTCATTGCTGCCCAATGAGTTTGCATTCAGAATGGAAAGATGTCAAGGAACTCATTTTTAAGTCTGTTGTCTTCATGTCTTCATTTATATGGACACTTTCTGACTGACAAGATGGCGAATAGCGTAAACAACAACCGCTAAAGAGACCTTTGTTTTAGTAAACTCTGTGTACACAAACAATCTTCTCAATGCTCGAGTTCATGGGCAGATCGCCTGGTGATAGGTCGAGCAAAGTTTCATGTTGTGTCGAGCCTTGTTAATGTTTTAAAAATAGCGATTTTGATGCTGTCATGCTAGTGCCCCTAGCACTCCTATTCGAAAGGCCATTTGACTGAAAGGGAGAATACAGTAAATCTTAAAAGTGGCGTTTCCATCCTAATTATGCTTTCACACAAACGTTTGACTCGAGTATGTTCCCAAAAAGACCCCTGGTTGCATTTTGGCGAGAGTTATGCGTTAAGCAACACTTCACACGCTACCATAACCAGATGTTAGTTGATAGCCTGGTTGATACCAGACCCTTCTCAGTTGTAACTGAGAGTGGGTCTAGGAAAGGTTCATTGACAGTTCATTTCCAAAGGGGCGTAACCAACGGACACCGCTCAAATGCCTCAAGGCGCAATTGGATAGTCCTTCAACGAATTAGACCAACTATCCAGGTGACGCTGCGCTTCGGTAGCCGTCGTGTTGAATGTAAACAAAAAGCTGCTCGCCGTTGCTGCGCTATCGTCGTTGCGTAAAGCCCTCCTCAACGGTTGTGATTGGTGTAAAGCCCGCCTCAGCGGTTGTGATTGGTCCCTTGATTTTGGGGACATTGGAATTGGGTTTGAATGGGTCTTCGCCAGACTGACTTGCAGAGCAAATCTCAAATTTGCCGGAAGTTCGTCAGGGTTTACCCAGGCTAGTTAGTTGACCTACATTTACCTACATCATCACCAAAAACGATACAGATTCTGTTGGACGTCATGTTTGGCACTTATAGTGCCCTGTTGGTGAGTGTATCCCTTCGATAGCTCAGTTGGTAGAGTGGAAGACTGTAAGTTGATAATAACAGGTATCCTTAGGTTGCTGGTTCAATTGCTGCTCGAAGGATGGAGTTTTTGTTGCTGCCCAATGAGTTTGCGTTCAGAATGGAAAGATGTCAAAGAACTGATTTTTAGATCTGTTGTTTCCATTGCTTAATTTATTGAGACTAAAGAACACTTGACTTAATAACTTTGTACCAGTGTTAAACGAGTTGCTCACAAGAACCTCCAAGGGTTTGGATGGCATTGTGAACATATTTCTTTTCTTAAAATAGATTGTAAAATAGCACATTTTAGACTGCTAAGAGTACATCAGTTTTATGTGGACTCAAGTTGTTAAATAAGCTCCATGATTGAGTGTGGTGTGTGGAGGCTGTATATGTGTGTCCTTGCTGCTATAGAGCTGGACAGTGATGACGCGTTAATGGCCCATAATCAATAAAAACAATACGGATGCTCTTGGATGTCATGTTTGGGACTTATCGTACCCTCTTATGGTTTGTGTCCCTTCGATAGCTCAGTTGGTAGAGCGGAGGACTGTAGGTTCATCGTGACAGGTATCCTTAGGTCGCTGGTTCAATTCCGGCTCGAAGGACGTTTTTTTCGTTGCTGCCCAATGAGTTTGCATTCAGAATGGAAAGATGTCAAAGTACAGATTTTTAGATCTGTTGTCTTAATTGCTTCATTTATTCAGACAAAAGAACACTTGACTTAATAACTTTGTACCGGTGTTAAACGAGTTGCTCACAAGAACCTCCAAGGGTTTGGATAGCATTGTGAACATATTTCTTTTCTTAAAATAGATTGTAAAAAAGTACATTTCACACTGCTAAGAGTACACCAGTTTTGTGTGGACTCAAGTTGTTAGATAAGCTCCATGATTGAGTGTGGTGTGTGGAGGCTGCATATGTGTGTCCTTGCTGCTATAGAGCTGGACAGTAATGACGCGTTAAAGGCCCATAATCAACAAAAACGATACAGATGCTCTTGGATGTCATGTTTGGCACTCATAGTGCCCTGTTGGTGCGTGTATCCCTTCGATAGCTCAGTTGGTAGAGCGGAGGACTGTAGGTTGATAATAACAGGTATCCTTACGTCGCTGGTTCAATTCCTGCTCGAAGGATGGAGTTTTTGTTGCTGCCCAATGAGTTTGCGTTCAGAATGGAAAGATGTCAAAGTACAGATTTTTAGATCTGTTGTTTCCATTGCTTCATTTATTCAGACAAAAGAACACTTGACTTAATAACTTTGTACCAGTGTTAAACGAGTTGCTCACAAGAACCTCCAAGGGTTTGGATAGCATTGTGAACATATTTCTTTTCTTAAAATAGATTGTAAAAAAGTACATTTCACACTGCTTAGAGTACACCAGTTTTGTGTGGACTCAAGTTGTTAGATAAGCTCCATGATTGAGTGTGGTGTGTGGAGGCTGCATATATGTTACCTTGCTGCCATAGAGATGGAAACGCAATGCTAAAGCGATGGAGAGTGATGATGCGTTAATGGCCCATCATTGCCAAAATTGATAGAGACACTCATGGCCGTCCTGTTTGGCATTTATCTTACCCCGAAACTGCATTTATCCCTTCGATAGCTCAGTTGGTAAAGTGGTCCACTCTAGGTTGATAATACTAGGTATTCTTAGGTTGCTAGTTCAATTCTACCTTGAAGGATGTATTTTTCATTGCTGCCCAATGTGTTTCCATTCAGAATGGAAAGATGTCAAGGGACTCGTTTTTAGATCTGATGTCTTCATTGCTTCATTTATTCAGACAAAAGAACATGACTTAGTAACTTTGTAACAATGTTAAAAGGGTGGCTCGCAAGAACCTCCAAGGGTTTGTCTGACAGAGAGCGTACATTATTAAACTTTTACTGCATTGGATAGCATTGTGAACATATACAGTACAGGCCAAAAGTTTGGACACACCTTCTCATTCAACGTGTTTCCTTTTTATTTTCATGACTAATTACATTGTAGATTCTCACTGAAGGCATCAAAACTATGAATAAACACATATGGAATTATGTACTTAACAAAAAAGTGTGAAATAACTGAAAACATGTCTTATATTTTAGATTATTCAAAGTAGCCACCCTTTGCTTTCTTATTAATAAGGGAAAAAATTCCACTAATTAACCCTGACAAGGCACACCTGTGAAGTGAAAACCATTTCAGGTGACTACCTCATGAAGCTCATTGAGAGAACACCAAGGGTTTGCAGAGTTATCAAAAAAAGCAAAGGGTGGCTACTTTGAAGAATCTAAAATATAAGACATGATTTCAGTTATTTCACACTTTTTTGTTAAGTACATAATTCCATGTGTGTTCATTCATAGTTTTGATGCCTTCAGTGAGAATCTACAATGTAAATAGTCATGAAAATAAAGAAAGAGAACTTTTGGCCTGTACTGTATATAGTTTTTTTAATAGATAGAAAAATAGTTCTGTCACACTTTTAAGAGTACACCAGTTTTGACTGATACAAATGCTACAGAGAGTGATGATGCATTAATGTACCATCAGCACAAACAAATGGACATTTGGCAGCAGCGAAAATTGAAAATATTTTTATGTACAAAAAGGGGACCCTGCAGAAAAAGTTTGGGAACCACTGCATTACATAAAAAAATACACTTAATACCATTAAATAAATTCCTTCAAAGTGTTCTCGACATATATTATATGAGTTTAGACATATATGAATGTAAACTGCAACTTGACTGGTTGGTTGAGGGGAACAAACGTGAGGCAGTAATTCTAGTTTTTTGTATAAAAAAACAGCACATTACAGCAACAGTATTTCACGTTATTTTATTCTACTTAACAGAAACATTAATGTATACAGTATGCCAGTAATATCATCATGAAGTGCTGCAAATCCCACATGAATGTTTTTAAAATGAATTCCTTTTACATCATATTCCTTATAAAAAATAAATAAATAATAAGACATAATAAAACAGTACACAATGTAAAAGTAATATACAATAAATAAAGTGCTGACAGGTCAACCAAACGCCTGTTTAAAAAGGTAGGGCTTTAACTGACCGTTAATGGTGGGGGCAGAGCATTTCCCAGTCTCTGTGCTGCATACTCAGAAGATCGATGGCTACGGGTCTTAAGACAGGTGAAAGGAACAGTCAATAGATTTAACATAACTCTAACATTGAACTATCCTTAGGAAGATATATCTTTGGACGGGAGAAACAGTTTTGGTGACCAAAAACAGTTTAAATGTAAATATGGACATGCAATGTTTTAAGACGCACACAAATGTGCATTTCATGTATCCTAGGGTGAGACCTCAGCCTTGACTAACATGACTGAGTTTCAGTCGACAGCATAGATAGCATATGAGGATGGGTCTGATGGTCTGGTCTCTTATGCCATAGATAAGAGCACTTAGACACCTGGGAAATATGACAATACACACATAAAGAACAATCTGAATGCGCACTAACACTATCTTTTGTAGGACCTTTGACATAGCTATGAGTAAGGGGTTGTATATAGTTGAAGAGAGACTGAGGCCCAGCTGCCCCAGATGCAACAGCAGTGTGTTACGAGCTTTTCGTGCTGAACCTTTGTCTGTAGAGGCTGACCTGGCTGCTATCATCACACCAATATAGGTTGAAGTGACTGCCACACCCGCTGATACAAACAGAAAATAGGTGAACGCTTTGTCATAATCATCAGACATCCGGCCAAGTAGCATGTTTTCTCTAGCACAAAAATCTTTCATCTCCAGGCTCTCCAGGTTTTCAAATGGAAAATCTAAAAGTAAAAGAATTTGTGTGAGGATATTAAGTGAACTGAAAACCCAAACCACAATAATAGCCACTTCTGTGTTTCTGATGGTGATGAGGGTAGAGTGCCTCAGTGGGTAGCACACAGCTACATATCTCTCCAGAGACATAACCACCAGTGTGAGAGGAGATATTTCATTTGTGAGATCAGAAAGCATGGTGAGAACACCACATAAAGGATATGTCAGCCTTATTCTACAAGCAGCCAGTATGTATAGTAATTGACTCAGTGCCAGCTGTACAGTGTCTGCAAAAAGGAGGTTAAACAGGAGAATGTAACGTGAGGTCTCACAAAACACAGTTTTACTCCTCAAGGTGAATAACATGGTCCCATTAATGAAGAGAAACACACAACACGGCACTGTAGTTACAGTGGAGAATAACACTCGTTCCAGTAACCCCCGTCCAACAGTGATGTTGGTCTGAGATTGAATTGCATTTGCCATCTTTAAAAAGCATTGAAGAGACATAAAACTCAAAATAAAATGGATGCTGTTCAATTTGTATTCCTACAACAGTGCATATATGTCATCTTTACAGCATAGAATGCCACTGAGTTCACATGCAAAACCCCAAATCATCCACATACTTTTAGCCATGTAGAGCCCCGGCTTCTTTCTGTGTGAGCAGAGCTGTTCTGCAGAGTTTACCTTCCTTCACATATTGTTTATAAGCTTTGTCCTTCCCTCACTTGTGTTAAAAAAATCACGTCAACATTGTTAACAAATGATTAAATGGTGATGCAATTCCTGTACCACATCTCAATTCCCTAATCTATGTCAGTGGTTCCCAACCTGGGGTCCAGGCATTCCCAGGGGGGGCGGCAAAGATCACAGGGGGGGCACAAGCCTTTATCTGGTTTGAGGTTGAAGTACAAAAAAAATATTTGCACATGTTAAACAAATTATGATAATACACTAGAATATATAATGTATACAAAAGTCTGTATGAAAACTATATGTTTTGTTGTATCCTCGTTTTTCCTGCCGCCACGGCATCACTATTTTATGAATGAAACATGGTGGAGAAACGTAACAGTGCTGATAACGGCTCTGTATCAAAAAAGAAATTAAGGCTCTATCTCGAGAGTTACCT
>NC_041343.1:32587836-32620336 GCF_004354835.1 Perca flavescens | reverse complement strand
TCTTTATGCTAATTTAAGCTAAGTGTGTCCCTGTGTAACGTGGTGTCTCCAGTCTTAATGCTAAGCTAGCGTGTCCCCGTGTAACGGGGTGTCTCCTGTCTTTATGCTAAGCTAAGCTAGCGTGTCCCTGTGTAACGGGGTGTCTCCAGTCTTCATGCTAAGATAAGCTAAGTGTGTTCCTGTGTAACGTGGTGTCTCCAGTCTTTATGCTAAGCTAAGTGTGTTCCTTTGTAATGTGGTGTTAACAGTCTTTATGCTAAGCTATGTGTGTTCCTGTGTAACGTGGTGTCTCCGGTCTTTATGCTAAGCTAAGTGTGTTCCTGTGTAACGTGGTGGTACCAGTCTTTATGCTAAGCTAAGCGTGTTCCTCTATAACTTGGTGTTTCCAGTCTTAATGCTAAGCTAGCTTGTCCCTGTGTAACGTGGTGTCTCCAGTCTTCATGCTAAGCTAAGCTAGCGTGTCTCCTCCCCTGCAGAGCTCAGATAAAGAGCACGGTGAAGAGGAAGCTGTACGAGGACAGCCGCGTGCCCATTTCCTCCGAATCGCCGAAGAAGACCGTGAAGAAGACCGCCATGACGACGGCTCCGGCGCTCGCCGCGTCCGCCATGATCGCCGTGCCGACCTCGCAGGTTGTCGTGGCAACGGGCATGCAGAACAGCCCCTCCTCTCTGGCCCCGCCCCTCAAGAAACAGAAGACTGCAGGTGAGAAGTGTGTTTAAAAATGGATAGAAATGTGTAAAAGATTTTAGGGTTGAGATTAAAAAAAATAAAAAGTATATATTGTTTTGCCTTCCCGAGGGTTAAGTTCATACCGTAACTAAATTCACTGTTATTAAAGCCCATGTTGCAGGGTTTATTTTCTAACGATTTTTTGCAATTTGCTTGTTGGTAATAAACATTTAAACTGTTACCCAACAACATCAAATACAATGGATATCACAAAACGGAATAAAATACGAAAAAGAAGTACTTTTTTACAGTGGTTTCTCCTTTCCCCCACAATGCATTGCATGACGTCACATTGGGGAGACGACAGGCGAAAGCCCCGTCTCGGTTCACTGTCCCGGTCACGGTTTCTGCCGCCGGTCTGGCAAAATATGGCTTCTGGTCTCGACCGAGTCAATGTGTCTTTATTATGTGTATAATAATATTGGGGGGGGAAGTGAAAGGCAGCTTGGACGGGGACGCTTTTCGGCTTTTCACAAGTTTAAACAGCTAGCTAGCTAACGCTACGCCGACGTTTGCTAACGTTAGCGCAACAGCGTTAGCTTAGACTGCTAGTTGAATATTACAACTGCCTTCGGAGCTACGTCCACGTTGTCAACACAAGACATGTGGCGTTAGTGCTCCTTTTGTGCCATCCTTTTATTGAATGAAATATTAAGCTTCGCTCCTACGAAATAGGTGTTTTTTTGTAACATTACACACAAAGCTAACTGGCTATAGTTAGCCTGTACGTATGCTAGCGGGATTAGCTAACGTTGCGTAGCCAGCCAGCAACTTCGGCAATCGGCAGTAGTTTCGGCGAGCTAACCGCGACAGTATGTTGCTAAAAGCAGTCAATGTGCAGTGATGTTTTGAAATGGAGACACATGGATGTGTTAGCTGTCGAGGTTAGCTCGCCGAAGCTGCTTGCTGACTACAGGCTAACTATAGCCAGTTAGCTTTGTGTGTAACTAACAAAAACCATCTCGTAGGAGCGAAGTTTAACGTTTCATTCAATAAAGTTATGGTACAAAAGGAGCACTAAGGCCACAAGTCTTATGTTGACAACGTGGACACAGATATAGGAAACTCTGAAGGCAGTTGTAATATTTACCTAGCCGGCTAGGCTAACGCTGTTGCGCTAATGTTAGCGAAACGTCGGCGTAGCGTTAGCTAGCTGTCTAAACTTGTGAAAAGCTGAACAGCATCCCCATCCAAGTAATAAATAAACACCAGGCAAATATGTTGTTACTGGAGCTAGTAGGCTACCATCAAAACGTGCGATATCTAATCATGATATCAATCATATTTATGTGTTTACAACCATCGGGGGATTAAACAGGTGGGACTGGCAAGTTAGCACATAGCTAGCATGATGCCTTGTATTTTCTAGATCTAGATAAGTTTACCGGTACTTATCTGAACTAACGACATGATCACTGTCACTAGATATAAATAAAACATTGACTTTCACTTGGGGCTGTTCACTGACAGTAAAAAACCCTCTTCCTCATCCCAGTCAGTCACCATAGTTACAGTACCAGGCTGATACACAGTAGGGCTGGGCGATATGGACCGAAAATCATATCCCGATATATTTTGGCTGAATATCGATGTACAATATATATCCCGATATTTTTTCCGCAAATGTTCAGTCAAAGTCAAAGCCAAATATGACATGTCACAAGTAGTTTCATAGAAACCGGCTATTTTAGTGAACAGTTGCAAAATCAAATGAATAAATAATAAAAAAGTTTCTTCACCTGGTTCAATGCTCAGCTGTTCAAATAACAATAAAATGTAAACATAAATTCTGATTAACCCTTGTGTTGTCTTCTCGTCAACCTTTTCGACGCCTTTTTTTCAGTTTGTTTTAGTTTTTTCCAACGTTTTAAATTGTTAAATTTTTCTTCTACACATTTTCAGCGCTTATTTCTACGTCCCATATTTTCTGATATAGGGCTGGGCGATATAGAGAAAATCGGATATCACGATATTCTTGACCAAATACCTCGATATCGATATCGCGACGATATATTCTAGAGTTGACAGTTGGTGCTCTCGCAAAATATCTTCACACTTAGATTTTAGATAAATAATGATTAATAATAGAACAGCTAGAACAGTCTGGTAAGTTCAGAAGAGTTCATCACTTCACTGTAATGCAGCCTTTAAAACCAGGAAAAGACACTTATGTCATATCACGATGTTACGATATCCAAAATCTAAGACGATATCTAGTCTCATATCACGATATCGATATTAATATCGATATATCACCCAGCCCTAATACACAGTCACCATAGTTACAGTACCAGGCTGATACACAGTCACCATAGTTACAGTACCAGGCTGATACACAGTCACCATAGTTACAGTACCAGGCTGATACACGTCTCCCCAATGTGACGTCATCGCCGAATTGCGGAAAAAAACACTAATACCAAAAACGACAAAAACCTGACAAAAACTGGCCTTTAACACTATTTGGAGACATTTTTAACAATGATATACATATATTGAGTGTTATATGTATATTAATCAACAGTGGTGGTTAACCTGCAACATGGGCTTTAATGTAGGCTAATTAAAAACTGGAGACACAAAGTAAACGGGCCTCTCTGACTGTTACCGGGGGGTAAACGGGCCTCTCTGAACGGTACCGGGGGGTAAACGGGCCTCTCTGACAGGTACCGGGGGGTAAACGGGCCTCTCTGACAGGTACCGGGGTACACGGGCCTCTGACTGTTACCGGGGTAAACGGGCTCTCTGACTGTTACCGGGGGGTAAACGGGCCTCTCTGACAGGTACCGGGGTAAACGGGCCTCTCTGACCGCTACCGGGGGTAAACGGGCCTCTCTGACCGCTACCGGGGGGTAAACGGGCCACTCTGACCAGTACCGGGGGGTAAACTGGCCTCTCTGATCGGTACCGGGGGGTAAACGGGCCACTCTGACAGGTACCGGGGGGTAAACAGGCCTCTCTGAGTGGTACCGGGGAAACAGGTCCTCTGAGCGGTACCGGGGAATAAACGGGCCTATCTGACTGGTACCGGGGGGTAAACGGGCCTCTCTGAGTGGTACCGGGGGGTAAACGGGCCTCTCTGAGTGGTACCGGGTGGGTTAATGTGTCGCTGTCTGTTGGACCTGGAAAATATTTAGCAAAAAATGTGACGTACCCCCTGTAGTCCTCCAGAGGACCACTAGGGGGACACGGACCACCATTTGAGAAACACTGATCTAGTCAATAAGTCAGTGCAAGACAGAAGACTTTAACACCCTTCTTCTCCTCCTCTTCTTCTTCTTCTCCTCTTCTTTTTCTCCTCTTCCTTCTCCTCTTCTCATTCTCTTCTTATTCTCTTCTTCTTCTTCCTCCTCTTCTCCTCCTCTTCTTCTTCTCCTCTTCTTTTTCTCCTCCTATTCTTCTTCTCCTCTTCTTTTTCTCCTCTTCTTTTTCTCCTCCTCCTCTTCCTCCTCCTCCTCTTCTCCTCCTCCTCGTCTTCCCCCTCCTCGTCTTCCCCCTCCTCCTCTTCTTCCTCCTCCCCCTCTCCTCCTCCTCTTCCTCCTCTTCTTCTCCTCTCCATCCTCTTCCTCTTCTCCTCCTCCTCCCCCTGCAGACGTGACTCTGAGCGCGCTCAACGACTCTGACGTGAACAGCGACCTCGTGGACATCGAAGGACTCGGAGACGGATCATCCAACAAGAAGCTCAACTTTGACCAAGGTGACGAGACACACACACACACACACACACACACACACACACACACACACACACACACACACACACACACACACACACACACACACACACACACACACACACACACACACACACACACACACACACACACACACACACACACACACACACAGACACACACACACACACACACACACACACACACACACACACACACACACACACACACACACACACACACACACACACACACACACAGACACACACACACACACACACACACACACACACACACACACACACACACACACACACACACACACACACACACACACACACACACACACACACACACACACACACACACACACACACACACACACACACACACACACACACTGACTATATTGATATAATATCCATATCTTGATATCAATATATGGATATTATATCAATATCGTGATATCAATATATGGATATTATATCAATATCCATATATGGATATTATATCGATATTGTGATATCAATATATGGATATTATATCAATATCAATATATGGATATTATATCGATATTGTGATATCAATATATGGATATTATATCAATATTGTGATATCAATATATGGATATTATATGGATATCAATATATGGATATTATATCGATATCATGTTATCAATATATGAATATTATATCCATATATTGATATCAGTATATGGATATTATATCAATATCGTGATATCAATATATGGATATTATATCAATATCAATATATGGATATTATATCCATATATTGATATCAGTATATCGATATTATATCGATATCGTGATTCAATTCAATTTTATTTATAGTATCAAATCATAAAAAAAGTTATCTCGAGACACTTTACAGATAGAGTAGGTCTAGACCACACTCTATAAATTCCAAAACCCCAACAATTACAGTAATTCCCTCAAGAGCAAACATTAGCAGTGGCTGTTGCGACAGTGGCGAGAAAAAACTCCCTTTTAGGAAGAAACCTCGTCACAGTGACTTGTAAGGTTATCGTGGAAGTTCATGTCCTAGCAGGACACATCGTGTCATACTGAGTAGTGCAGTCTCCTATACCGGATCCTGACTACTCTGTGCATAGGAGCATCACAGCAGGGCGTTGCGGGATGTAACGTGGCGCTGCAGAGCACGGGTGGGTGCGGCGGAGAAGAAACATAAGGACTCCGGGGAGTAAACTCCCCAGAGCTAGATTAGTAACAAGTATTTCTGGGACAGGATGCATACAAAAGTAACAAGTAGAGATGAGAGAGCAGCTCAGTGTGTCTTAGGGAGGAACAGCCTCCCCGGCAGTCTAGAGTTGTAATAGCATAACTTAAGAGAGGCAGGTTAAAGAGAGGAGCCTGGTCGGGCTAGAACTCCCCCCAACCGGGTCGGGCTGTACTGGCCTGCCTCCCTCTACTCTCGCTCGATTATTAATTATACAGTATATAAAACTGATGACTACGAGGAGAAGCAGGTGGGCCGGGTTAGGCGGACGCTGCAACTCCTCACTCCCTAACTATAAGCTTTATCAAAGAGGAGGGTTTTCAGTTTACTCTTAAATGTGGTGACGGTGTCTGCCCCTCGAACCCCGACTGGGAGCTGGTTCCACAATACTGGAGCCTGATAGCTGAAGGCCCTGGCCCCCAGTCTACTTCCAGAGACTCTAGGAACTATAAGTAGCCCCGCATTCTGGGAGCGCAGTGCTCTAGTGGGACAATAAGGTACTATGAGCTCTTCTAAGTATGATGGTGCTTGACCATTTAGAGCTTTGTAAGTCAGGAGGAGGATTTTAAATTCGATCCTAGATTTCACTGGAAGCCAATGCAGTGAAGCTAATACAGGAGAAATATGATCTCTTCTCTTAGTTCTCGTCAGAACACGTGCTGCAGCATTCTGGATCAGTTGGAGAGTCTTAAGAGACTTATTTGAGCAACCTGATAATAATATATGGATATTATATCAATATTGTGATATCAATATATGGATATTATATCAATATTGTGATATCAATATATGGATATTATATCAATATTGTGATATCAATATATGGATATTATATCGATATCAATATATGGATATTATATCAATATTGTGATATCAATATATGGATATTATATCGATATCAATATATGGATATAATATCCATATATTGATATCAGTATATGGATATTATATCGATATCGTGATATCAATATATGGATATCATATTGATATCGTGATATCAATATATGGATATATCGATATCGGGATATCAATATATGGATATTATATCAATATCGTGATATCAATATATGGATATCATATTGATATCGTGATATCAATATGTGGATATATCGATATCGGGATATCAATATATGGATATCATATTGATATCGTGATATCAATATATGGATATATCGATATCGGGATATCAATATATGGATATCATATTGATATCGTGATATCAATATATGGATATATCGATATCGGGATATCAATATATGGATATTATATCGATATCGGGATATCAATATATGGATATTATATCAATATCATGATATCAATATATTGATATTGCAATCTACAATGTAAATAGTCATGAAAATTAAAAGGAAACACATTGAATGAGAAGGTGTGTCCAAACCTTTGGCCTGTACTGGACATTATGGGACGAAAATGCAGAGATTATGAAATCATGCAAGACCTCATATGCCGAAAATGCGGCGAATTTGAACAAATGCTTTGGCTGATTACGCGTTGAATTATGCGATCGCATAATTGCGTTTTTGTGGAGGGACTGATACTTCATAGCCTGGTGGGACCATCCTGATCCGGCCAGCTCCAGTTTTCTCCTCCCAGATCAGTCTGGAGAACATTTGGAGCCGTTCACCAAACGACCGACCAATCAGCGTTGAGTTTGAGGCGGGGTTTAGGAGGTGATAGACAGATGGTTTATCCAATCAGCTAACCAGGATTTACAGACAGCGGTAGCTCTAATTCTGTTAGCCGCTCGCTAATGCTTTTTCCTCTTGGATCCTTCTTTTGGAGTATGGACCAGGAACCTGAAATGGGGCCTTTTATTCTTTTATTCCTAAATTCTCGTCACACTAACGGTAAATCTCCTTCACCGACATGTTGCTAGCATGCTAAGCTAACGAGCTATGCTTGGCCTGCAGCAGCAGCAGCAGGGGTAGCCTGGCTCGTGGTTGTATTTCCAGACGCTTTCGTTGATCTGATTGGTTGATTTGGGCCCCGTCTATCACCAACTATAGGTGGTAGACAGACAGATGGTTCATCCAATCAGCTAACCAGGATTTTCGCCCCCCCTTTTCCCCCAAAAGTTCTCCAACGGAAAGATCCCAGAATGGATATGCCGAAGCAAAAAATGGGAAGCGATCCATCCGGTGGAGTCAGGTTACTGATTTGACGCATCGCGATGCATCGAGATATTGAGTCGCCGTGGTTTTATGAATGAATATCGTATCGTTCTAATGAGAATCGGATGTAAATGGTGTCTAGTCTGAGTTCTTGTCTTGTGTCTCAAAGCTGTCTTGTCCCCTGCCTGTGTCCCCCCAGAGAGCCTGAACCTGGACTCCAGCCTCATCATGAACTCCAGTGACCTCCCGCTGCTGTCCCGCTGACCTCTGACCTCTCACCCGAGCAGCAGACACCAACCAACCTTCTTTTTATTTTAATTTTATTTCCCTAAAGGCTCCGCTCTGCTGTTTACCCGACGCTCATCTCTCCACATTTTAGATCAACACACACACACACACACACACACACACATCTCTCTGCGTTGTGTTAATTCTTTTGTTGTCAAAAAACTCAATTTTTCAAAAAATGAGAAATAATCCTTATCTTTTTTTTTTTTCGTGCAGCAGAATTATGTTTTCAGCAGGGCTGCCCTCTACTAAAGAACTCCTTAGTCCACTAACACTTATAGGATTTTGTCGACTAATCGATTAGTTGATTTAACTGACAGAGCTGTGCTCTTTGAGAGGTGGTTAAGACTAGAAAAGCACAATATAAATGTAGTTAATGAACCATCTGTAAAACTGAGTTTCTCCACAATTAATCCTGCAGAAGCACCAGTGCTGCCACCTCTTAGTCGATTAGTCGACTAATCTGTTGTTTTGGTCTTAGTCGACTAAGATTTCTTTAGTCCATTAGTCATTTATTATGCTTATTCATGCTTAATTACTCATTTCCAAGAAACTTCTGAGCACATTTATGGTAAACACAAGATTTAAAGTGGTGCTTTTGCAGGATTAATTGTGGAGAAACTCAGTTTTACAGATGGTTAATTAACTACATTTATATTGTGCTTTTCTAGTCTTAACCACCTCTCAAAGAGCACAGCTCTGTCAATTAAATCAACTAATCGATTAGTCGACTAAATCCTATAAGTGTTAGTCGACTAAGAATATCTTTAGTCGAGGACAGCCCTAAAAAGCACCACTTTAAATGTCGTGTTTACCATAAATGTGCTCAGAATTTTCTTGGAAATGAGTAATTAAGCATGAATAAGCATAAAAATGACTAATCGACTAAAGAAATCTTAGTCGACTAATCGGCTAAGAGGTGGCAGCCCTAGTTTTCAGTTCAGTTTCTGTTTGAACCAAAAAACAAAAACAAAAAATCTGTTTCTGAAAAGTTTGAAGGAAGCAGAAAGTCGTCCCTGTGCTGTTATCATGAAGAAGCTTTAATATGAAGAAACCCTGCTGTGCTGTCAGTCCTGATTTCATCCGTGGGTTAGTCCTTGAATCCCTCGATCGGGAGTCCCGCTACGTATCGTCACCTTCCTAAAAAAATAATGCCAGCCAGCCGGCCAATCACACGACAGGAGAGCCGGTGGAAATGATCAGTCTCCCCGAGTCGGTCCAAAAAGTGCCTCAGGACACACGACGTAATACGTCTCTGTAAACAGCAGGCGGCGCTGATCTGCGTTGGTGCCCAGGAAATGAAAAACTGACGGCAGCCGATTGGACGAACGCGTCACATGGGGGTTTTGTTTTCTCCGGAAATTCAAAGCCAGACTGTCGTGGCGGCTCGTTCAGAATCCGATCTCATATCGGACTAAAATAGTTCACCGAAAAATGTGTTTCTGAGAACATTTGAAGAGAGAAAAATAGGCTGTGTGTGTATGTGTGCGTCTGTGTTTGTGTGTGTGTGTGTGTGTGAGAGAGAGAAAATGTGTGTGTGTCTGTGTGTGTGTGTGTGTGTGAGTGAGAGAGAAAGTGTGTGTGTGTGTGTGTGTGTGTGTGAGAGAGAGAGAGAAAATGTGTGTGTGTGTGTGTGTGTGTCTCTGTGTGTGTGTGTGTGTGTGTGTGTGTCTGTGTGTGTGTGAGAGAGAGAAAGTGTCTGTGTGTGTGTCTGTTTGTGTGTGTGTGTGTGTGTCTGTGTCTGTGTCTGTCTGTCTGTCTGTGTGTGTGTGTGTGTGTGTGTGTGTGTGTGTGTGTGTGTGTGTGTCTGTGTCTCTGTGTCTGTCTGTCTGTGTGTGTGTGTGTGTGTGTGTGTGTGTGTGTGTGTGTGTGTGTGTGTGTGTATGTAGCTGCTGAATCTGTCTTCATTTCAGCTCAACAAAGATCAGTTTAAAAGATTTTCGTCAGATTTTGAGAGACTCTAGTCACGCTCATTCCGCTCGCCATTTCGGTGGGGACACACCGAAACCACACCGATGATCGGCTAAGTGTGTCCCGGCTATAAGTCCCACGCTTGACACAGGCCGTTATACTAAAGGTGTAGAATCACATGACCTGTTCAGTTCTACCAGAGGTGGCCAGCACCACGAGGAGAGGATTTAGGCAACAAAACAAATAACATTTTTGTCAAAAAATGACTGAGGCCATTATTTTAGGAAGGTGACGATATTGAGTCATAGCGCTAAACTTCTCGTCTCTTAACGCTGTCGCAGGCCGATGTGAGACGAGCATGCTCAGATTTAAACGGTTTAGGGCATAACGTGTCCTACTGAAATTTGTGAAATGCATAAAATAAACGTTTCTCTTTACGTACAATAACAGAAGATGGAAATCATTTCAAAAAGGTTGTAGCTATATCTGTGATTGTCAGATTGCTAACGTTAGCTCAAAACGCCATTCAAGTGACAGCCTTTGTTGTGTTTGATTGCTAACTTGTAGCTAGCAGTCATTTAAAAAAAAAACATTTTAGCTATCTAGGATTGTTTGATTGCTAACGTTAGCTCAAAACGCCGTTAGCATCTAGTTAGGCTACTTGATTGCTAACGTTAGCTCAAAACGCCATTGAAGTGACAGCCTTTGTTGTGTTTGATTGCTAACTTGTAGCTAGCAGTCATTTAAAAAAAAAACGTTTTAGCTATCTAGGATTGTTTGATTCCTAACGTTAGCTCACAGACTGGGCGTTAGCTCAGGAAGCCGTTAGCATCTCGGAGGCTACTTGTCGGAAAGTGACGCGTGCGCGACTCTTATCGGCACTCGACTCCCATCGGGTGGTGACAACCCTAGTGTTGCCTTCGGCGTTTGGTGTTCTAAGCCCCGATCGTCGTCTTCCAATTCCCCAATAATGTATCTTATTTGTTTTGGCCTTTTCTTGCTTAGATTTTGTAAAGAGTATCGAGAATTAGACCCAGTAAAATCCACTGACCTGGTTACTGTAAGCAGTAACTAAGTCTGAGGTTACATGCGAGGTGTCTGCCGGGCCAGTTTATGTTAACGTTAGCGAGCTAACTTTAGCACAACTGCCCACAGAGTACTGCCTGCTGGCGAAGTGCTAATCTCAAAACGTTCCTGACATAAAGAGACTTTACAAAACGGATAACCACCAACATATGTCTGAGTTTATTAGCAGAGCTGATGTCCGTGAACTAGCATGTTGCTACTCCCCACAGTTAGGCTGCTGGAAACACCCACTATCAACACACGGGACCAGTCGACCAATCACAGTCCTTGTGGTCTGCGTGGCCTCGACGTGAAGTTACACATTTTCTGGAGGTGCACGTTGAGCTACAGCGGAGGGCTCTGCAACGTAGAGGGGTCTGCAGAAGCATAAATTGGCCTTTATCGTCAACAAATCTCACGTTCAGACTCAAAATAACGCTGTGTTCAGAGAGAAATCTTTAAAAACAGAAATATATTGTGTGTCAGTAATGACCTAAAACGCCTGATCACTGTAGTTTGTCTCCGACAAACAGGAAAACACTCGTTGGGGACTATTTTCAGCGGCGGATTAATCCACATTTGGCGCTCTAGTGGGTGTTTGCCGATAGGACGAAACGTGTAGAAAGCCAGACTTGTCCTTTTAACTTGTCACTGTTCCTGATAGTTGGTGATCATGATGGTAGCGGGTTAGAAAATCAGCTTTTTGACTTGAACATTTTATCAATCAGTGGCTGTGAGAGATGTACAAACACCGGTATCATTATGTTTTGATTATGTTTAGTAAAAATAAAGACTAAACTCCGAATTGGTTGTGTTGTCTTCTTCTTGTTGGGATGATGTGGTGCGATTGGGTGTTTAGTGTTGGCGAGTTAGAAAAGAAAGGAATCTGGTCCATTCTGTTGAAAAGATACAAAAAAAAGGTTGTTTAATTATAGTGTTAAAGTCATAGTATAGTATGTTAAAAAAAAAGTCATAATATAGTATGTCGAAAAAGTCATATAGCATATTGAAAAAAGGCATAAAAAGTCAAAGTACAGTATGTCAAAAAATGTAAGTATATAATGTAATGTATGTCGACAAGTCATAAAAATGTCATAGTATATATCCGAAAAAAAAGTCATAGTATGTCCAAAAAGGTCATTAAAAATTCAAAATATAGTATGTCATAAGTCACAAAAAAGTCGTAAAAAGTCATAGTATAGTATGTACGTAAAAACAATAACACAAACACATTTTCTTATATAATACAGATTTTCTTTTATTGAGTTTTCATATACAATATAATATATATTTATAGAGGGTAGATGAATTGTTTCCCCTAAAAAGTAATTCTGCGTCATTTTTACAGCCATGAGATCCTCGGGAGGGAATGAACACTTGAATATAGACTTTTATTTTACAGTTGCATAAAAATACATCATCTCATCCGTCTTATGAAGAGAGTTTGTCCAAAAAAGAAGAAAAAAACAACAGAACAGACAGAAAAACATATTTACATTTTGAAAAAAAAATACTTGTGTGAATGTTTCCATAGATGTGCTTTTAGTTCCCTTTTATCATGTCGATTAAAACTCTAGCAGCCCCCTTTTCATTTTTTAAAAGTCATATCTCACTCTGGTGGATTGGCCTCATTTTTCAGCTCTTTAAAAAGGACAATGGGACATGTTTTCATGCTAATCTATTGCGTCTCTAGCTTTTTTATGTCGAAAAAAAGTAGTACAAAGTCATAGTATGGTATGTCGAAAAAAGTCATAACATTTCATAGTATAGTATGTCAAAAAAAGTCATAACATTTCATAGTATAGTATGTCGAAAAAAGTCATAAAAAGTCATAGTATAGTATGTCGAAAAAAGTCATAAAAAGTCATAGTATAGTATGTCGAAAAAAGTCATAGTATAGTATGTCATAAAAAGTCATAATATAGTATGTCGAAAAAAGTCATAAAAAGTTATTATAGTATGTCGAAAAAAGTCATAAAAAGTCATAGTATAGTATGTCCAAAAAAGTCATACAAAGTCATAGTATGTCCAAAAAAGTCATAACATTTCATAGTATAGTATGTCGAAAAAAGTCATAAAAAGTCATAGTATAGTATGTCGAAAAAAGTCATAAAAAGTCATAGTATAGTATGTCGAAAAAAGCCATAACATTTCATAGTATAGTATGTCCAAAAAAGTTGTAGGGTACAACCGGGACGATTGAAACGGAGGACGAATGAAACAATGTCAAATTTGGTCAGCACGTACAGCACACGAGATCTACCAGACCGGGAGAGTTGGCGTCATGACGTCACGCTGCTACAGAGTTAGCCGCGCGGACCCAATTTGAGTGCGTCAAGTAAAATGTTTGATGCGGTAATTTGTTTTTAATGACAGGTTATGTATTTATTGTTTCATGTACCGTTGCCATGGTCATATGACAGATTAATTGGTGTTTTAAAATGTCCCACCGTGTGGAAAGTCAGAGTTTTTTTTAGTTTAGGAGCAAAATAGGTTTAAATGTCAACTGTTGCTGTCGGGACGATTGAAACAGCCGTTTCATTCGTCCCGACCAGGCAGTAAACCCCATGTATTGTAAGTAATTGCACACATATCTGTGTTTATACTATATTTTATACAGGTGAGACATGGTAAAGTGGTTTTAGAAAGATAGGGGGTAGAGTTTTGAGATGTTATCCTAAGGAGACTGACTTATTTGGATGTGCGGTGGCCTTACCCCATCAGAACAGAGTGAAATAACATTTTGTACTATAGAAACATTATATAATTGGAAACTATTTAACTTATTCTAGCTATATAAATGGCATAGTGCCATGGTATTTCCATAATTGCGAGATACGCGCTTCACGATGACGTCAACGAGTTGTTAACAGACATTCACCAAGACGTACAGCCCTGCAGCAATCTATCTGAAATAACTCCTATCTGAAGTACCATTCGTGATATGTTGCTAAATATTGAAGTTGTGGGAAGTGAACATTGCTTTCATTCGTCCAGGCCTGGAGGGACGAATGAAACAAAAGACTGAACGGTTTCAGTCAGAGCTGAAAATGCAACTGTGTTTGACGGAGGACAGATGCAGGTTGCTAGTGACAAAATATTAGCTTTCAGTGTTTTACGATGTCTTTGTAAATGACGTTTAATTAAAACCTGTTTCATTCGTCCCGGTTCTCCCCTAGTATAGTATGTCCAAAAAAGTCATAAAAAGTCTTAATATAGTATTTTGAAAAATACAACTGACAACTAATCGGTTAAAGGACAATTCTGGTGCAAAATGGACCTAGAGGGGTTAATAACATAAGTGTACCGTTCTCTGGGACATGTTTTCATGCTAATCTGATGCTTCTCTAGCTTTAAACAAGCTAGCTAGATTAGCTGCTAATGCTAGCTTTCAGGGGCAGAGGATAAATCTCTTTCTACACCACTAACAAGGCTCAAAATATCACCACACTTCCACGGTAGCATCATGAGGGTCCCTACATGAGAACTTTGTAAGTGTACAGACAGTTTATTAAAAAGATAGATTATAAAGATAGTAGCCTAGCCTAATAGCAGCTAATCAGCGGTTTGCGCTAGCTTGTTTAAAGCTAGAGACGCATTAGATTAGCATGAAAACATGTCCCAGAGAACGGTACACTTATGTTATTAACCCCTCTAGGGTCATTTTAAATAAAAAAATAAACCGCCAAAATCATATCAAAATTAATAATTTTATATAATTTCTCTTTCTTTGTTTTTTTTGGCATTTTTTGGTGCTCTTTTTCCCTGTTTTGGTGCTTTTTCTAGCATTTTTTTTTTTTTTTTTTTTTTTTCGCTGGTTTTGGAGGTTTTTTCTGCTGTTTTAACGAGATTATTTATTCGCTGTTTTTGGCACTTTTTCCTCGCTGTTTTGGTGCTTTTTTTTTGGCCACATTTCACATTCCTTTAGCTTAAAGTGCTGCCAAAATCTTCTCGGGTACAGCACCTAAGACTTATAATGGCTTATAACTTATAATTATATATTTCTAAGCAAACTTTTACATCGACATCATGACATTCTTTGTGAGAAAACAATGTTTTTTAAGAGTTCCTTCTTGACTTTGAGGGCAGAAGAAAAAGCTAAGAAATGGCCCCTTGAGTTAAGATTATTTAGAAGATTTCAAACATATCTTGTGGCCCTTATCTAAGTATTAAGTTTGACTTTAGACCGTAAGAAAGCTACGAACTCTGTCTCCGTGAAAAAATAAATACCGTTCAGTCTGGTCAGAACTTATCGGTGCGATGCAGAGGAGCTACGGGTGGCATGGAGGGTCAGTTTCGGTGCTGAGAAATGTCTGCGTTTTCTCCAGAGTGAAATACGGCTTTAATACTGAAAACGTTGACCGGCTACTTAGCTACGCGTCTGTCTTAGTGACGACAAACAGAACAACTCAAAAACGGAAAGAAACGGAAAGAAACGGAAACTTCAATCACCCTAAAGTATCAAAAACGTGAGAACGTCCAGATCTTGGCACAGAAAGCTTACTTTAAAAATGTACATAATGACCCTTAAAAATAAAAATCAGCTGCTGAAGATGTATGAAGATATATTTTAGGAGGTGAAGTCGCTGTTTGAGAAAATGTCAACAAGGCCCAAACCAAAAATCTTATTATCAGTTAACAAAAGAGACAACTCCAGCGAGACGGGAGGGTTAGGGTGAGAGTGGATCGTTATCAAGGGTGTAGCTTTGGGTTCGACATTTGGCAGTGGGGGGGGCGGAGATCTCCAAGAAGGGCCCGGGACATAAAGGTAAAGGTACAGTACAGGCCAAAAGTTTGTACACACCTTCTCATTCAATGTGTTTCCTTTTTATTTTCATGACTATTTACATTGTAGATTCTCACTGAAGGCATCAAAACTATGAATGAACACATATGGAATTATGTACTTAACAAAAAGTGTGAAATAACTGAAAACATGTCTTATATTTTAGATTCTTCAAAGTAGCCACCCTTTGCTTTTTTTTTTGATAACTCTGCAAACCCTTGGTGTTCTCTCAATGAGCTTCATGAGGTAGTCACCTGAAATGGTTTTACCTTCACAGGTGTGCTTTGTCAGGGTTAATTAGTGGAATTATTTCCCTTATTAATAAAAAAGCAAAGGGTGGCTACTTTGAAGAATCTAAAATATAAGACATGTTTTCAGTTATTTCACACTTTTTTGTTAAGTACATAATTCCATATGTGTTCATTCATAGTTTTGATGCCTTCAGTGAGAATCTACAATGTAAATAGTCATGAAAATAAAAAGGAAACGCATTGAATGAGAAGGTGTGTCCAAACTTTTGGCCTGTACTGTAGTTTATTGTCACATACACATACATTTAACCCATCCCTCAAGGGAGCAGTGGGCAGCCAATCACAGCACCCGGGGACCAACTCACGTACATGTTTTTGATCGTGGGGGGAAACCGGAGCACCCGGAGGAAACCATACATGGGGAGAACATGCAAACTCCACTCAGAAAGGCCCGGAAGGACCTGGATTCGAACCCAGAACCTTCTTGCTGTGAGGCCACAGCGCTAACCATTGGGTAAAAAAATTTTTTAAAAAGAGACTAAAACATCGGGATAAAAAAACGTGAATTTTTTTTATTACAAAAAAAGTTGAAAAAAAAAAAAAAAAAAAAAGACAAATACATCGGAAAAATTGTAAAAAATATATCTTAATCTCAAAAAGGTGACAATTGTCAAAAAAAGGCGCAAAAAACTGTGGAAAAAGTGCCATGAATTTCACAAAAAAAAAAAAAAAAAAAAAAAAAAAGCTTCAAAAGAGGCGCCAAAAATAAGCAACAAAAACTTCCCAAAAAAGCCTAGGATCGGGTTGTAAATTACGCCTTTGATTGTTACTTCAAGGTGCTCTGTGTTTTTTTACAGTGTGTTCAGGGGACAGGCAGCTAGCAGATAGTGAGGAGATGTTTTTTACAGTGTGTTCAGGGGACAGGCAGCTAGCAGATAGTGAGGAGATGTTTTTTACAGTGTGTTCAGGGGACAGGCAGCTAGCAGATAGTGAGGAGATGTTTGCTGTATGTGAGAAAAAATGTTGTAGCCTAAAAAACTCATAAAATCGCTTAGAGCACCTTTAAAGTGATAGAGGGATAAAGAAAACCTCTAATCCCACTGGAGGATGTACGTTAAATTAAAAGACTAATTCAATCTAATTGGCCGTACAACGATTTGAGCCTCGAGACCTCCGGGAGTCGACTTAAAAAACAAGACAGAGAAACTCTGTAAGGACATGAAGGAGAGCAGGACGAGACAGACACACCGAACACTGTCCTCCTCATATTACAGCCATCGTTAAGACGTTTTCTTACAAAAACTGTCTCATTTTTTGGCTTTTAAAAACATTCTTTGATCACATTTTGATCGGGCTACGTAGAAACCGTTTCTGTCTTCTTGCGTTTTACTTTTCAGCAGAACCATGGCGTGATGGGTGAGTGTGCAAAGTTAAAAATTTGGCAAAACAGGAAATGATCTTATAAGCTACAGTTTGTGTCTGTACAGCTACATTTTTAATTTTCGCATAATTCGTAAAAATGTAAAATTCAAATTAATCTTTTCTCAAAGTAGGATATTTAAAAAAAAAAACCTAAACACACAACGTGAATATATTGGAAGCTGTGAAGCTAAAACCGAGCACGACGTACGCAATTAACTTAAGACTTTTGAGATGAATTTCCTCTGAAACAGGACAGACTCTCCAAGACGCTAACAAGACACGAAATAAAGCAGGGAAAAACAGAAAAAAAAAAGCAGCAAAAACGTATAATTTCGTACATGAAGACACGTTGCTGATCGTGTAACAGAAAGAAACGATTAAAGTGGTCTAACTAGAACTGTGCAAAGTCGTGAAAACGGAAATTAATAACGTCAAATCAAAAAGAAATATTTGTTGCAGCAGCTGAATGAGCAGCGAAGACACTTCTATATAAAAAACAGCTTATAGAGACTTTATGTACAATATCTCACAGGTTACAGGCGATTATAAAAAAAACAAAAACAGGTTGTTCTCAGAAAGAAAGGAAGGAAGGAAGAGCTTCCCGTCCGTGTACGGAGTAAAATCTCTCAGGTGTGACGTTTTCAAATCGACAACCTCCTCTGAAATATGCCGATATGTTTTGTAAGGGTGTAACCATAAAAAATGAAATG
Source organism: Perca flavescens (assembly GCF_004354835.1). NCBI lineage: Eukaryota > Metazoa > Chordata > Actinopteri > Perciformes > Percidae > Perca > Perca flavescens. The sequence goes on along the minus strand of NC_041343.1, from coordinate 32,602,110 downwards.
GATAGAAAGGCCATTGGACTGTTTGCCAATGGGTCAGCAGACCGCTAACGTTAGACCCAGCATGCTAACGTTAGACCCAGCATGCTAACGTTAGACCCAGCAGCAGTGGGTCAGACCACTAACGTTAGACCCAGCAGCAGTGGTTCAGACCACTAACGTTAGACCCAGCAGCAGTGGTTCAGACCACTAACGTTAGACCCAGCAGCAGTGGGTCAGACCACTAACGTTAGACCCAGCAGCAGTGGGTCAGAGGACCACTAACGTTAGACCCAGCATGCTAACGTTAGACCCAGCATGCTAACGTTAGACCCAGCATGCTAACGTTAGACCCAGCAGCAGTGGGTTAGAGGACCACTAACATTAGACCCAGCAGCAGTGGGTCAGACCACTAACGTTAGACCCAGCAGCAGTGGTTCAGACCACTAACATTAGACCCAGCAGCAGTGGGTCAGAGGACCACTAACGTTAGACCCAGCAGACCAGTTAGGGCAGTCCAGACCACAGACCAAACATTAGACCCAGCAGCAGTGGGTCAGCAGACCACTAACGTTAGACCCAGCAGCAGTGGGTCAGAGGACCACTAACGTTAGACCCAGCAGCAGTGGGTCAGACCACTAACATTAGACCCAGCAGCAGTGGGTCAGCAGACCACTAACGTTAGACCCAGCAGCAGTGGGTCAGACCACTAACGTTAGACCCAGCAGCAGTGGTTCAGACCACTAACGTTAGACCCAGCAGCAGAGGGTCAGACCACTAACGTTAGACCCAGCAGCAGTGGTTCGGACCACTAACGTTAGACCCAGCAGCAGTGGTTCAGACCACTAACGTTAGACCCAGCAGCAGTGGGTCAGACCACTAACGTTAGACCCAGCAGCACTGGGTCAGACCACTAACGTTAGACCCAGCAGCAGTGGGTCAGACCACTAACGTTAGACCCAGCAGCAGTGGGTCAGAGGACCACTAACGTTAGACCCAGCATGCTAACGTTAGACCCAGCATGCTAACGTTAGACCCAGCAGCAGTGGGTTAGAGGACCACTAACATTAGACCCAGCAGCAGTGGGTCAGACCACTAACGTTAGACCCAGCAGCAGTGGTTCAGACCACTAACATTAGACCCAGCAGCAGTGGGTCAGAGGGCCACTAACGTTAGACCCAGCAGCAGTGGGTCAGACCACTAACATTAGACCCAGCAGCAGTGGGTCAGCAGACCACTAACGTTAGACCCAGCAGCAGTGGGTCAGAGGACCACTAACGTTAGACCCAGCAGCAGTGGGTCAGAGGACCACTAACGTTAGACCCAGCAGCAGTGGGTCAGAGGACCACTAACGTTAGACCCAGCAGCAGTGGGTCAGACCATTAACATTAGACCCAGCAGCAGTGGGTCAGCAGACCACTAACGTTAGACCCAGCAGCAGTGGGTCAGACCACTAACGTTAGACCCAGCAGCAGTGGGTCCGACCACTAACGTTAGACCCAGCAGCAGTGGGTCAGACCACTAACGTTAGACCCAGCAGCAGAGGGTCAGACCACTAACGTTAGACCCAGCAGCAGTGGTTCAGACCACTAACGTTAGACCCAGCAGCAGAGGGTCAGACCACTAACGTTAGACCCAGCAGCAGTGGGTCAGACCACTAACGTTAGACCCAGCAGCAGTGGGTCAGACCACTAACGTTAGACCCAGCAGCAGTGGGTCAGACCACTAACGTTAGACCCAGCAGCAGTGGGTCAGACCACTAACGTTAGACCCAGCCCGCTGTTCAGCTCATTCTCTGTAACCGATGCAGCATAAAAGCACGGGAAACAAGCAAGCCAGCCAACGTTAGCTTGCTAGCTTCCCCTTAACGTTAGCCACACTCGCCACCATAGACATACTGTATATACATTTATGACCTATGTATATATGTCTACGCTCGCCACATAGTTTCCAGAAAACGAGCCGAATAAAGCTGTAGCTCGTGTCGACAGCAACGTGCTGTGTGTGGATGAATCATGAAGTTAATTGGACTCATGCAGCGCCTGGCTCTCTGCCTCCTAACGTTACTACTCCGCTGCACGTTTTTTCCGTTACTGCAAAAGCTCAGCTCCGCGACTCACCGGAAGTCATGTTCTGCTACGTTGATTTGAATGTAAATAGCCATTTCTATCCATTTTATATTTATATTTTTTATAACGATACATTGGTATCGATTCATTCAATATATTATCGATACGCATCGTCTGTAAGATTCCTACTTTATTACACATTCAATTCATTGTATATGTCTGGAATAGCTCTGTGATAAAACTGTCAAATCATATTTGAGTTGCTATAAATGCAACTGTGAAATAGGCATTAATGATATCGTCTCGTATCGATCGCAGACTTTAAAAAGATATCCGCAGATATGGTGGAATCAATACATGGTATTGTGATAAAACTTGCGATTTATATTTAACTTTTTAGGCACAATTATGAGTGAAAGTACAAAACTGTACAATACTGTGCAAGTGCAAAAAGTTGGACGCAGAACTGCAGCTCGTTTGTGAAATGGCCCTTTATCTCGTCAAGGATGCTTAGTACATCCCTGACGAGATAAAGTCAGGCGCGTGCACACGTGTTGAATCGTTACAATAACTTCAGACTAAGACTAGAGAAAAGTAGCATGTTAATATAACCGTCAAACAACCACGCTCCATTGGTGAATTGTTGCTTTTTAAGAGTAAAATCTTTGGGGGGTAAATGATGTCTGTGCAAACTTACACACTCAAAAATAGAAGTACGTAAGTTGTACCTAAAAGGGTGCAAAAGCTTGTCGTAAGAGAGGTACCCTTTTCAAAGACAATTATGTATCCTTCTCTTTCATTTTGTACCCTCAAATTAGTCAAAATGTGCAGTTCTGGCCTCTTAAAGAACAATACTGTACTCTCAAGGGAACTTATTAAAACGTGTATCTGTAAGCAGCGCATTTAAATTAACTTTGGCGGCTAACATTGTAAAGTTACTAGCTAATTTTGGCTGGTGGTGAATGAAGCAAACTAAATTTTGGCCGGTTTTGTGTACGTTTGGCTTCGAAATGTAGTCTTTATCTCGCGACACTGCTTGTACAGTAGAAATAATCCTACATTTCCCATGAACACTATGGGCCCTATTTTAACGATCGTGAAGCGCCTTGTCACTTTTTTCAATGTTTTTGTCACTTTTTTTCCTGTTTGATGCTATTTTTCACTAACACCAACTTATTACCAATAGTTTTACACGGATTTTTGAAATGTATGCTCAATAAATGTCATTTATAGGAGATTATACCGGATTTTGAATTGATGAATGATTCTGACTAATATTAGAGGAATGTGTTCAATGAAAGCAATCGAGTACTTGCAATTGTACTTCATTTTTTGAGTAATTTGGTTAAAAAGAAACCCACATTTGTGATATAGACGTTTTGAGAATGGGTCAAATGTTGGACCGAGGACACCATGAGGGTTAAAAGATTTTCGGGAGGTTTTGACAGGCGGCGAATCGAGCTTGATTCAACTTTATGAGACTTTATGCGAGCGGGCGACTCGCCACGACGCTCCCAGAATACATTGCGCGGCTGGTTTGCAGAGACAATGAAACAGGAAGCGTGGAAATGGCGCTTCACAGTGGACACGTACTATATCGATGAGCGTCAGCATCCTCTCAGGGGCTCCATAGATTTAGGAAAGAGATAAGATGTGAGAAGGATCACCTCAGGCTGGCCGATACGGTCGACATTGTTATCACAAAAGCGATACAGATACTTTCTGGTAACGGTAGATAACACGATATGCCAAAGATGTGCAAAACGTTCAAAATAATGAACTGTTTTTAGGTGAGAAACAGAAACTCGTAGAACAATATCATCGCGATATGATTTAACTAAAATTTGATAGCATTGAATAATTGCCCAGCCCTAGGATTTACAATTTAGTACAAATAATCAGGGATGCACCGAATCCAGGATTGGGCTTCAGATTTGGCTGAATATTGGGCTTTTTGACGGGGTTGGGTTTCTGCTGAATTTTTGTCCGGCAAACCGAACCCTACGCTTGCACTCTGCTTGCTACGCTGGTCACCGTAGTGACGGCGCCGTTGATTACGGGAAGGGGTTTACGTAGGTGAAGCGTTCAATGCAGCAGGCTGTGAGAAAGTGGACATGGATCTGGTTCAATGCAGTAGGCTGTGAGAAAGTGGACATGGATCTGATTCAATGCAGTAGGCTGTGAGAAAGTGGACATGGATCTGATTCAATGCAGCAGGCTGTGAGAAAGTGGACATGGATCTGATTCAATGCAGTAGGCTGTGAGAAAGTGGACATGGATCTGATTCAATGCAGCAGGCTGTGAGAAAGTGGACATGGATCTGATTCAATGCAGCAGGCTGTGAGAAAGTGGACATGGATCTGGTTAGCAGTAGGCTGAGAGAAAGTGGACATGGATCTGGTGAGCAGTAGGCTGTGAGAAAGTGGACATGGATCTGGTGAGCAGTAGGCTGTGAGAAAGTGGACATGGATCTGGTGAGCAGTAAGCTGAGAGAAAGTGGACATGGATCTTGTGAGCAGTAGGCTGAGAGAAAGTGGACATGGATCTTGTGAGCAGCAGGCTGAGAGAAAGTGGACATGGATCTGGTGAGCAGAAAACTTGTTGTTTGGCAGTACTTTCAGTCAAAAGAAGGCCATTCAAGTCCAGCTACATGTTCAATCTGTTCAATGCTGATTGGTCTGGTGGTGGCGAGGACCCTAAACTATACACAACATGGCCGCTGTTACAACATTGGGTATCAAACATCTGAAAGAATACGAGTTGTGCACGAAGGAATCTGCAGACAGCAGCCAGAATGCAGCAACTTCAGGTACGGCAAAGGAAGGACAGTCCCTTCATTCATGTGTTTACTGGGTTCATGGACTGAGGATGGGAGGACGAGTCGGCACAATCTCAACCAGTGGATTCAGGATTCGGCCGAACCCCAAAAATCTGGATACGGGGCATCCCTACAAGTAATGACTTCTTAAATTAAGCATAATGTGTTTGAAGTGCAAAAAATTTCAGAGCTGTGAACACGGGAACAGAGATTTTTCCTGGTCTGGTTTAAAAGAACAGAAGAAGTTTTACAGACATTTATGTCTGAAAACCTTTTTCAAAACAAGTATAGAAACTAAGAATGAAGAATCTAACGGGGGATTTCTACGTATCAATCAAACTATCTTTGACCGTTCATGAACAACAAAGTGGAGGATTTCGAGTAGAAAAGACTGAAGCCCGTCAGAGAGAAAATAAAACTATCCGAGAAATGAAAAAGTAAAAAGTGTAAATGCACCTTTAAGGATCAGCTTCCTGCTGATTCAATATGTACAATCAAACCATGCAGGCTGAAGAAAAAGTGAGCACATATCAGCTGCTCCGACTGTCAATATTCACATATAGATACACTATTAACAAACACGAGTTCTTCACACTTCTACCGAGCGGGAGGGAATCAGCTTCTCATCCCGCGGAGGAAAACTGTCCTACAAGCGAAAACTGTCGGCCAAAAGTTGACTGTAAATATTAAATGGACAGAGCATAGACTGACTTTCACCGGCAATCTGGATGCCAATGCTGCTGAAAGCTAGCCTACAAATTGGCTAAAGCAAGCCAAACATAAAATTAAATGGTTTTTTTTAGATACTTGTTAATGTAAGACATATTATTGAATAAATATTTGGTGTTTTCACTAACTGTAAAATAATAATTACTTATATTTTGTCAATCATTATTGTTGTGTGCTTATTTGGAACACACGTGGGGCTTAAATGGTGCCACGGTACCAATTAATGCCCATGCCAGACTTATGACTTTATTCATAAAATGTCTTTATTTTATATGATAAAAGATACACAAATAAATTAATTTATTTTCAAATGAGAGATTAATCTTACATTTTAATAAATGATTATGTTAATAAACTATGTCAGTATGTAGGAAAAATAACTGAACTCAGATTTTGGTGGGCTTAATGGGTACGTTTACCCTAATTCGAGGTAAGATTTGGCTTCGCTAGGTTTTAAATAGATCTTTCACATCATAGCCACGCCCTAAAACACCCCCTGCTTTATCATCGATTTTTAAAATCAACGAGACCATAATTAAAAAAATTAACATCATTCTGTGTTGCAGAAGACTTAAAACTAGCGATTGAGAAAATGTTTACTGGAGGTAATAAATCAAGTGAGAAGTGGGTCACTTTCTCGTAGACTTCTACAGAAACCGACCTCCTTTTAGCAACCGCATGTGTCGCCCCCTGCTGGAATTCAGAGAGAATTCAGGTTTAAAAGGTCCCATGGCATGAAAATGTCACTTTATGAGGTTTTTTAACATTAATATGAATTCCCCCAGCCTGCCTATGGTCCCCCAGTGGCTAGAAATGGCAATAGGTGTAAACTGAGCCCTGGGTATCCTGCTCTGCCTTTGAGAAAATGAAAGAGACTTCAGATACAGTATTAGGGGACCACAAAGGTCTATATAAAAGAGACTTCGGATACAGTACTAGGGGACCACTAAGCTCTATATAAAAGAGACTTCAGATACAGTATTAGGGGACCACTAAGGTCTATATAAAAGAGACTTCAGATACAGTATTAGGGGACCACTAAGGTCTATATAAAAGAGACTTCAGATACAGTATTAGGGGACCACTAAGGTCTATATAAAAGCATCCAAAGAGCACCATGTCATGGGACCTTTAACGAGTCTCCCTCTGCTGGAATTCAGATAGAAAGCAGGTTTAAGGCACTTCCGCATTTGCAGCACTTCGCCAAACCGGATGCTTTGTCCATTAACATTATACGGTCTATGGATAAAACCAGAAAGCTTCAGTCAGCCATCACAGACAATGAAAACTTTTCATTAAAAACACAAAAATCTGAGGCTTCAATGACCGAATATCTGTTTGTCCACTTGCTGAATTTCACGCTTGACTCAGGTTTTCGCTGGTTTGGGGTCAAAAACAAAAGAAATACTACAAGTTGTGGCCTTTACAAAAGAAGCTATACCCCATCTTCATATGTTTTTTTGTGTTGGGACAGGGCTTGGATATGGGACAGGATATTCGGCTTTTTGTACATTTAGTCATTTGTTTTGCTCACAAAAGATGCTAAATTCATCTTATCATCAGACAAGCTAAATATAACTCTTTGAAATGTGCTAGAAATTAAATATATAAGTGCTTACCCTGGCGTAATTGAGATTTGAGAGTCCAGAGGTTTCTCTACAGATCCATCATTCATCATCGCTTCAAGACCGTGTCTAAATATATCAGATTAGGGCTGCACAATATATGTTTTTTTATCATCATCGCGATATCGACTTGCACAATAAACACATTGCGAAAGACACTGTATCATTGTTTCTTTAGCGCTGCCTTTTATGTTCAATTCAATGTTCAATTTGTCCAATGAAAGAAAGTTGGAGATGATTTCCTTTCATTTGTTTTAAACTCAACAAGCAGTTGGTTGTATTTTAGCAGAATACTGAAAGCAGCAGAAACTGAGAATACTTTAATTTCTGATTATTTATGGCAATGTAATATCGTTAACGCGATATTACAACAACATTATCGCATATTTTCCTCCTATCGTGCAGCCCTAAATCAGATGATTTCTACACGTTCCCAGGGTTCAAAATTCAGCCACTCAATAGATTACCATTGTGTTTTTTTTTTTTAGGGATGGTGAGTGAAGAAAATCTACCAGTTTAGGGTACTATTAGGGTTGCCCGATGGCCCGGGGAAAGAGAAACGCCACATCGGAAAAGTAAATGGGATCAGCCCAATGGTACCATGGCCCGATGTTCCCACATTTTAAAGATTTTTCTTAAAATTAGGCCCTATGTTAGGGTTAGGGTTACATTCCATATGTAGTCCATTGCTACTGGATAATAGGTTGGGTGTGATTGGCTACCAAATTGGGAGAATGGTGGATACAATTTGATACAAATTTATGAAAAAGGAAATGTGGGAACATAGAGCTGTGGGAACATAGGGGACCACTGGGCTGGGACATGGGGCTGTGGGAACATAGGGCTGTGGGACCATAGGGCTGTGGGACCACTGGGCTGTGGGACCACTGGGCTGTGGGAACATAGGGCTGTGGGAACATAGGGCTGTGGGAACATAGGGCTGTGGGAACATAGGGCTGTGGGAACATAAGGCTGTGGGACCATAGGGCTGTGGGAACATAGGGCTGTGGGAACATAGGGCTGTGGGAACATAGGGCTGTGGGAACATAAGGCTGTGGGAACATAGGGCTGTGGGAACATAGGGCTGTGGGAACATAGCATTTTTTCATTATTTTTTGTGACGTTTTTGTTTACGTTTTTAGACTTTTTGTGACGTTTATTTCCAATTTTTTTTTCCAATATATATTTTTTTAACGTTTTTCACACTTTTGATATCTTTTTAAAACGGTTTTTTTAAACAGTTTTTTGACTTTGGGCAAGCAGATTTAAAAAAAAATAATTTTTTAACTTAACGTTGAACCCTGTTAGAACTTCTTCAGAACATCCGATTAACCGCTCAGAGAAGGATCTGGAACTTCACAAATAGCATCGTCCGATTGGTCGGATTGGACTGGAGCAGCATCCAATGGGAAGCCACTGAAGCTGCAGCAACGGGAAGAACCGTGTCCTGTTTCAGGCGCTCCCGACTCCGTCCATGTCGACACGAGAAACGCAGCGAGACATTTGTGCGTTTCCTTCTTTTCTCCGTGTGTTCGCAGCATCGAAACAACTTGTATAACAATTACGTTTCATTCCTCTCCGTAACGAATCAGAAATCAGCCACTTGCGTCCGCAGGACACGTTGAGATTTGTAGTCCGCACGGATGTTTAACTCCAGCATTACGCCAACGACACAACAGAGCAGTTGGCGAGCCAGCCAGAAAAGTTTCTCGCCTAATGCATCAAGGCTGCAGAGAAACATACCGCAAAACGTCAACATGTTATACATTTTCACTTCGTAGCTTTCATTAAACATTATGTAATAAAAACTCTGAATGCAACATGTAATAAAAATAATGGTGCATTATGTAATAACCTACCCAAATGGAAAATGTCTCTCTCTCTACTGGCATTGAAAAAAAAATCTAAAAGCCATAAATATAGCCTTTTTACCCATAAAATATATTTTATTTAAACATGTTTTATGTTTACATATATGTATTATACAATAAGGTACTACAAAATGCGGCAGGTTATTACATAATGTGGAAAAGTTTGTACATATTGCATTCAGTGTTGTTTTGCAGGTGTATAATTACCTAATACATATTGACATCTTGTGTATGTTAACCGGTTTGTTTGTTAGTTGCTTGTTTTTCCTTTTTTGTAGAGAAATTATTAGGTTTTAGTTGTATATTGTGACGCTAAATAAATTTTTCGGGCTTTTCTCCTTTCTTGTAGATGCTTGTTTTTTTAAATTCTATCGTACGCATTTCCCTTGTTTGTGCAAATAAACTAAACTAATGACATAATGAAGTGAAAATGTATTCCATTTGGACTTTTGTGATGCGTCCGGGCAGCCAAACTAGATATTTTCTGACAATAAAGACGCTCAGGGAGCATAAAAACCGGGCCGATCTTCATTTCGTGTGATTCTTCTGTCCGTCCAATGTGGTCGCAGGAAGAGGCGGGACTTACAGTGTATCCCGGAAAACAGAAATAAGGTGCGATGGGGTTCGATGTTCCTCCAGGGGTGTTTTGTCTTAATGTCTCTGGAGCGGCTGGTGGTCGGTGTGCACCCACAGTGAAAGGGTCAGGACTCTGGGTGCGAAGGGGTCTTAGTGTCCCGGGTGCTGGTGGGGGGTGAAGGAGGGGGGAGGAGAGAGAGACAGGTGGCTGGACCGTGGAGGGCTGTGGCCTCCTGCCGGAGGAGAGTCCGCTGCCGACTGAGAGACACTGGCGGGGAGGAAACAAGAGGGAAAAAGACACGGTTCATACTAGAGCTGGGTGATATGTCGATATTATATCGATATATCGTGATATGAGACTAGATATCGTCTTAGATTTTGGATATTGTAATATCGTGATATGACAGTACAGGCCAAAAGTTTGGACACACCTTCTCATTCAATGAGTTTCCTTTTTCATTTTCATGACTATTTACATTGTAGATTTTTTTGATAACTCTGCAAACCCTTGGTGTTCTCTCAATGAGCTTCATGAGGTAGTCACCTGAAATGGTTTTACCTTCACAGGTGTGCCTTGTCAGGGCCAGGTTGGAGATATAATCCCTCCACCTAGTCCTGGGTCTTCCCCGAGGCCTCCTCCCAGCTGGACGTGCCTGGAACACCTCCCTAGGGAGGCGCCCAGGGGGCATCCTTACCAGATGCCCGAACCGAGCTTCTCACGGATGACTGAGCTTCACCCTATCTCTAAGGGAGACGCCAGCCACCCTCCTGAGGAAACCCATTTCGGCCGCTTGTACCCTGGATCTCGTTCTTTCGGTCATGACCCAGCCTTCATGACCATAGGTGAGGGTAGGAACGAAAACTGACCGGTAGATCGAGAGCTTTGCCTTCTGGCTCAGCTCTCTTTTCGTCACAACGGTGCGATAGATTGAATGCAATACAGCACCCGCTGCACCGATTCTCCGACCAATCTCCCGCTCCATTGTCCCCTCACTCGCGAACAAAACCCCAAGGTACTTGAACTCCTTCACTTTGAACGCCTCGGGATCCCCCAGTCGGTGCTGGTTAATGTTGCTCGGGAAAGGGAAGTTTGGGGTCCCCTGCTGGAGCTGCTCCCCCCGCGACCTGATACCGGATAAGCGGATGAAGATGGATGGATGGATGGATGGATGGGCCTTGTCAGGGTTAATTAGTGGAAGTTTTTCCCTTATTAATAAAAAAGCAAAGGGTGGCTACTCTGAAGAATCTAAAATATAAGACATGTTTTCAGTTATTTCACACTTTTTTGTTAAGTACATAATTCCATATGTGTTCATTCATAGTTTTGATGCCTTCAGTGAGAATCTACAATGTAAATAGTCATGAAAATAAAAAGGAAACACATTGAATGAGAAGGTGTGTCCAAACTTTTGGCCTGTACTGTAAGTTTTCTTTCCTGGTTTTTAAAGGCTGCATCACAGTAAAGTGATGTACTTTTCTGAACTTACCAGACTGTTGTAACTGTTCTATTATTTGCCTTTACCCCACTTAGACATTATGTCCACATTACTGATGATTATTTATCTAAAATATAAGTTCATCACATAAAATTGCATAAATATCATATAGCATATTCCATCGCATTTTTTTTAAGAAAACTTGCCGCATAATCAAGGATTTTTGCTCGCAACAATCACAAAAAAACTCAGCATTTTTCTGGAAGGACTGGTAAAGCCTGGTTCACACGGGACGATTTTAAAATTGTCGGCCGATTTTGCAATCCTGAGAGACCCCACACACGGCGATAAAAAAATCACGGGTCAAACAGTTTCGGTGGTACGGCGTGTGGTGCGCAGCACACGGCAACATCAACACATCGCACACACGACCCGATTTGACTCCCGAGCATTCCCGGGTCAGACGGGAAATCTCGCAAAATCCCTCGAGATCAAACGTGACTTCAGAGTAAACAATCATTGCGCACGAAGAGGATGCAGTGGCGATAGTTTGTAGTTTGTTTTTAACCGAAAAAAAACGTTATCAAAAGAAAAGGCGATGGTCAAAGAAGACAACGCGAGCATGGACTATACTCGCTACATCATGATATGGAGGTGATTAGTTTTTTCTCATAGAAATGTCGTTACGTATTACACAGATTAATTACCGTTGAAATAAACGTTTGTATATTCGTTTCCGTGTACTCTGGTGGACTGCAGTTGTGGATGTAGTTATGCCCATTGACTTTATGTATTGTACACAGGCTGCGTGCTTGTTTGTCCCCGGGGGGGGACACCACACACGAGGAGAAATCGGGCCAAAAAAAATCCAACATGTTGGATGATATCCCTGATTTGAGATCGGAGATATCATCCAACATGTTGGATGATATCCCCGATTTGAGATGGGCGAGGTCCCGAGGTCCCTCGGAGCCGACGAGAGCAGTCTTAACACACCACACACGACAGGAATATCTGATCAGATTATTTTACAATAATCGGAGCATCCTTAAGATTGTCCGGAGGGGTGAATCGGGGCTAAAATCGGCCTAATTATCCTGCCGTGTGAACTTAAGTGATAAAACGACGAAGAAAAAGCATAAAAAAAAGGAAACCAACGATGAAAAAAGCATAAAAAAACTACGTAAAAAAACCCTACAAAAATGTCTTTTTTTTAAGTGACAAACATTGAAAAAACGAATACAAAAACAACTGAAATGTTGCCTAGGGCACCAAGGTTAGGGCCGGCTCTGACTCACAGTGTTCCTCACACACTTTTTATTAACAGCTTTTTTTTTTTCACACAACAAAAGGGCCCTAGTCAAGTGTGAACATATGACCTAAAACAGTCTGATGACATGGGAATCACCCCTACTACATAACAGCCTTTAAAACCCGCAAAAGGCGACACTTATGCCACGTAACGATATTATGATATCTAAAATCTAAGATGATATATTTCCCAGCCCTACTTTACTCATGCAGGGTTCAACGATAAGGGTTTAGGCTAACACCTGATGGCCCGGGGCGAGTTAAACGGCACTTTGGGCAAGTAGATATAACAACCCAGTCGCGTCATTGTATCATAATCAAAAATGTGACGAAAATGTCGGAAAAAGTGACAAAAATGACAGAAAAAGTGACTAAAATGTCGGAAATGGGACAGAATGTTGAAAAAAGTGACGAAAAATGTCGGAAAGTGACAAAATTGATGGAAAAAGTGACATAAGTGACTGAAAAAGTGACTAAAATTATGAAAAAAGTGACAAAAATGTTGGAAAAGTGACAAAAATGTTGAAAAAAAGTGACAAAAATGTTGGAAAAGTGACGAAAAAAGTGACAAAAATGTCGGAAAAAGTGACAAAAACGTTGAAAAAAGTGACAAAAAAAGTGACATAACTGTTGAAAAAGGACAAAAATGTCAGAAATGTCATCTGATTTGTATGTGCCGTTGGCCAATCAAGCATCGAGTTGGCGTTTAATGCTTTTGACATTTCTTTACAATTTTGAAGTTTTCACAAATGACTTTTTTTCGACATGTTTTTTGACTATTTTTGTTTACATTTCTGACATTTTGACATGTTTTCAAACTTTTTTTGTTGACGTTCTTCCTCAGATTTCTGTCTCATAGGGGCCAGTAAAAATTTGCTTCAGGCAAGTACAGCTTTTTGGTTTTTGACAAGTGAAAAAAGTGATGCATTTGTTTTATTTTCACCCGCATGTGGCTACATTTTGGACCAATATACAGATATATTGGTTAAGGTCTATGGATATTGTTTTGCAAATCACACCTCAGAATATTTTGTTATGTGTATTTGAGGGTAAATGCAAACACTTTTGGAACATGATTATTTTGATAGCTAAAACTATATCAAATTTATGTATAAAACACTTTAAGAATAGAGTTCATCATCCGCATATGCTAGAAACAATTATAGCAACAAATAACAGAATAACTGAGCATGAAAAGAAATGGAATGTCTGTTTACTTGAATTAGAGGATTGATTTATGTTACTTTTTCATTCTCTTTGTTATTAATTTTGTTTGCTTTGTGCTTATTTTTATTTATAGTTTGCTTTCTTGTTAAAACACTATGAATGTGGGGTTGATTGTTGTGGTGATTGTGGTATGAATGCATGGCGGAGTGGTAGTGGTGGGTGGGGGGTTAGTAGCTTGTTTTGTCTTTGTAATCCCTAATTTGTTGTACGTATTAGATTCTAAATGAAATAAAATGAAATATTAAAAAAAAAGTGACTTTAAAAAAAAAAAAACATGGCCGTTGAACCCTGTCATGATTTGTCATCGCTAAATTCATACACATCTTGTGTTGGAGGCAACCCTCACCTGTAGGGCTGCCACCTCTTAGTCGATTAGTCGACTAATCGGTTGTTTTGGTCTTAGTCGACTAAGATTTCTTTAGTCGATTAGTCATTTTTTATGCTTATTCATGCTTAATTACTTATTTCCAAGAAACTCATGAGCACATTTATGGTAAACACAAGATTTAAAGTGGTGCTTTTGCAGGATTAATTGTGGAGAAACTCAGTTTTATAGATTAGTTAATTAACTACATTTATATTGTGCTTTTCTAGTCTTAACCACCTCTCAAAGCTCACAGCTCTGTCAATTAAATC
>NC_041343.1:32580336-32582836 GCF_004354835.1 Perca flavescens | reverse complement strand
GTACTCAGACGCGTAGAAAATATTAGGGTTAAAACATCGAGAAAAGTGACAACAAACTTGGAAAAAAGTGACAAAAAAACATAGAAAAAGAACCGACAAAAAACATTGTCAAAAAACGGACAAAAAACATTGAAAAAGTGCGACATAAAACATAGAAAAACCCCCGACAAAAAACACTGAAAAAATGCGACAAAAAACATTGAAAAAATGCGACAAAAAACATTGAAAAAATGCGACAAAAAACATTGAAAAAAAAACGACAAAAAAAGAGAAAAAGCGACAACAAACTTGGAAAGAAGTGACTAAAAACATAGAAAAAAAGCAACAAAAAACACTGATAAAAAGCGACAACAAACATTGAAAAAAGCGACAACAAACATTGAAAAAAGCGACAACAAACATTGAAAAAATGCGACAAAAAACATTGAAAAAATGCGACAAAAAACATTGAAAAAATGCGACAAAAAACATTGAAAAAATGCGACAAAAACATTGAAAAAAAAACGACAAAAAAAGAGAAAAAGCGACAACAAACTTGGAAAAAACTGACTAAAAACAGAAAAACTAACAAAAAACACTGATAAAAAGCGAAAACAAACATTGAAAAAATGTGACAAAAAACATTGGAAAAAAACCTGACAACAAACATTGAAAAAATGCGACAAAACATTTAAAAAAAACGACAAAAAACATTGAAAAAATGTGACAAAAAAAGAGAAAAAGCAACAACAAACTTGAAAAAAAACGACAAAAAACACTGAAAAAAAACTACAAAAAACATTGAAAAAAAAGCTGTCTGCCGTCTCTATAGCAACTCACAACATAAACGCTAATATTAGACAGTATTTGTTATCCCTCTTGAGGTCTTTGACTCAGATTTGACACATTTGTCAAAAAGTTTCTATATCAGAAATTTGTGTTTTCTTTTAACCAAATTTTCAAAAGGAGGATGGTTCCCTATAACACTCTTCACAAGTTAAATAAATGATCAGGTCGCTACTTTTATTGAATATTGGGTGTTTAAGTCAATTTGATAGCATTAGAAGAATATTTTTATAAAAGAACGTCAAACAAAAGTGACAAAAATGTCAAAAAAGGTAACAAACATGTCTGGAAAAGTGACAAAAGGTGACAAAAATGTCGAAAATAGGGACAAAAATGTCGGAAAAAATGACAAAAATGTTGAGAAAAGTGACGAAATCTTTAATAAAAGTGACAAACGTCTAGAAAAGTGACAAAAGGTCACAAAAATGTCTGGAAAAGTGACAAATGTTGAGAAAAAAGTGACAAAAATATCAAAAATAGTGACAAAAATGTTGAGAAAAGTAACAAATGTTGAGAATAGTGACAAAAATGTCGAAAATACGGACAAAAATGTAGAAAAAGGTGACAAACATGTCTGCAAAAGTGACAAAAGGTGAAAAAAATGTCAAATTGTGACAAAAATGTTGAGAAAAATGTTGTCAAACATTTTGAAAATAAGTGACAAAAATGTCAGAAAAAGTGACTAAAGTGTCAAATTTTAACCCAGAAAAACTAAAAGTTTCGGTGTCGAAGGGAAGACAACATTAGGGTTAAACAGGAACCAGAATGGTCTGTAATCTGAATATCTGACAAACCAAACAAAAACAGTTAAAATGCAACAACAGAAAATAAGTTAGCTACTCTAACTACCTTAAATAGTTAGTTTGTTTATTATATATGTATTATATGTTTTGTATGTAAAAT
The DNA here is from genome assembly GCF_004354835.1 of Perca flavescens. Taxonomy (NCBI): domain Eukaryota; kingdom Metazoa; phylum Chordata; class Actinopteri; order Perciformes; family Percidae; genus Perca; species Perca flavescens. The sequence continues at coordinate 32,581,108 of NC_041343.1, read as the reverse complement.
CTGAAGAAAAGTAACAATATGTTTTGTGATTGTTTTGGGATTGTGATTATAATTATGAATCAATACCACAGACTGTTAATATTTACAGTCAATGATCAAAAGACATTTCAATACATCTCCAATGTAAAATAACAGGCCAAGAAAGTGATTTTATTTTTACTTTAAGGCCTGCTTGGTATATTAAACGTATGCCGAATTTAAGAGTGGGTACTATGCTTTAATAAAAGTCTAAAGCCATATTTCATTAGATGTGTATGGCTCTCTTTAAACAAAGCAAATAGAAATGCAATGTTTTTCAAACGGAGTTTGGTGTTGCACATTTACAAAGCTTACATTTTAAGTCATATTTAATTAGATGTGTATGGTTCTCTTTATTCAAGGAAAATATGAATCCAATGGTTGTTTTTTTTTTTTTTTTAAATGGAGCTGACCTGACACTGGTGATCATGGGGGCGCTGTTCGATCTGCGGAGTGCCCCGCCTCCTGCCCCGCCAGCTGCGCCTGCGCACTGGTCCACTTCCATCCGTTCCATACCTTGGTCCGCAGGCCCGGCGGTGGCAGCTCCAACTGCCGGCCTCCGAGCGTTCGAAGGCGGCGTCGGGCTCTACTCAAACCCGGTGGAAGCCCGACCCGCAGGCCTCACGAGCAGCAAACCCAGAGCCGCCAAGTCAGCGGGCTGAACACAGAAGCTGTCGTCTCTCTCTACCACATTTCCCTCAGAAAAACTCCGTATCCGTGTGCGACTACGGGTCGGACCGTCATTTATAATGCG
>NC_041343.1:32572836-32575336 GCF_004354835.1 Perca flavescens | reverse complement strand
GCTATGCCCTGCTACACCCTACTACTCCCTGCTACACCCTGCTATGCCCTACTACACCCTACTACTCCCTGCTACACCCTACTATGCCCTGCTACACCCTGCTATGCCCTATTACACGCTACTACTCCCTGCTACACCCTGCTATGCCCTGCTACACCCTACTACTCCTGCTGCCTGCTGTGCCCTGCTGGCACCCTACCTCCCCTGCTACACCCCTCTACTCCCTGCTACACCCCTGCTATGCCCTGCTACACCCCTACTACTCCTGCTACCCTGCTGTGCCCTACTACACCCTACTACTCCCTGCTTTGCCCTGCTTTAATGCCCTGCTGCGACCCACTCCCTGCTACACCTGCCCCACCCTACTCCCTGCTACACCCTGCTACACCCTACTACTCCCTGCTATGCCCTGCTACACCCTACTACTCCCTGCTACACCCTAGTACTCCCTGCTATGCCCTGCTACACTCTACTACTCCCTGCTACACCCTGCTACACCCTACTACTCCCTGCTACACCCTGGTACTCCCTGCTATGCCCTGCTACATCCTACTACTCCCTGCTACAACCTGCTACAACCTGCTACACCCTGCTTTGCCCTGCTACACCCTGCTAAAACCTGCTACACCCTGCTACACCCTGATATGTCCTGCTACACCCTACTACTCCTTGCTACAACCTGCTACACCCTGCTACGCTCTGATATGCCCTACTACACCCTGCTACACCCTGCTACAACCTGCTACACCCTGCTACAAACTGCTACACCCTGCTACGCCCTGATATGCCCTACTACACCCTGCTACACCCTGCTACAACCTGCTACACCCTGCTACGCCCTGATATGCCCTGCTACACCCTGCTACAACCTGCTACACCCTGCTACAACCTGCTACACACTGCTACACCCTGCTATGCCCTGATATGCCCTGCTACACCCTGCTACACCCTGCTATGCCCTGCTACACCCTGCTACGCCCTGATATGTCCTGCTACACCCTGCTACACCCTGCTACAACCTGCTACACCCTTATATGTCCTGCTACACCCTGCTACAACTTGCTACACCCTGCTACAACCTGCTACAACCTGATATGCCCTGTTACACCCTGCTACAACCTGCTACTCCCTGCTACACCCTGATCTGCCCTACTACACCCTGCTACACCCTGGTACAACCTGCTACAACCTGCTACAACCTGCTACACCCTGCTACGCCCTGATATGCCCTGCTACACCCTGCTACAACCTGCTACACCCTGCTACAACCTGCTACACCTTACTACTCCCTGCTATGCCCTGCTACACCCTGCTACGCCCTGTTATGTCCTGCTACACCCTGCTACAACCTGCTACACCCTGCTACAACCTGCTACACCCCGCTACGCCCTGGTATGCCCTGCTACACCCTGCTATGCCCTGCTATGCCCTGCTACACCCTGCTACAACCTGCTACACCCTGCTACGCCCTGATATGTCCTGCTACACCCTGCTACAACCTGATATGTCCTGCTACACCCTGCTACAACCTGCTACACCCTGATATGCCCTGTTACACCCTGCTACACCCTGCTACAACCTGCTACACCCTGATATGCCCTGTTACACCCTGATATGCCCTGCTACACCCTGCTACACCCTGCTACAACCTGCTACACCCTGCTACGCCCTGATATGTCCTGCTACACCCTGCTACACCCTGATATGCCCTGATATGTCCTGCTACACCCTGCTACACCCTGATATGCCCTGATATGTCCTGCTACACCCTGCTATAACCTGCAACACCCTGCTACACCCTGATCTGCCCTGATATGTCCTGCTACACCCTGCTACACCCTGCTACAACCTGCTACACCCTGCTACGCCCTGATATGTCCTGCTACACCCTGCTACAACTTGCTACACCCTGCTACGCCCTGATATGTCCTGCTACACCCTGCTACACCCTGCTACGCCCTGATATGTCCTGCTACACCCTGCTACACCCTGCTACAACTTGCTACACCCTGATATGTCCTGCTACACCCTGCTACAACCTGCTACACCCTGATATGTCCTGTTACACCCTGCTACACCCTGCTACAACCTGCTACACCCTGATATACCCTGATATGTCCTGCTACAACCTGCTACACCCTGCTACACCCTGATATGTCCTGCTACACCCTGCTACACCCTTCGGTGCCCCGCTACTTTAGTCTTTTTTTCAATTTTTTGTCACTTTTTTTATCAAGTTTTTTCACCTTTGGCTATGTTTTTGATGTTTTTTAATTACGTTTTTTTTTGTCACTTTTTCCGACTTTTTTTTTTTTTTTTTTTTTTTTTTTTTTTTATTTGTCAACATTTGTCACTTTTGTCAATGTTCATTTGTCTTTTGTAAAGTTTTTGTAAACGGGTCAGTAAATTTGACCCGAGGTCAACCGGAGGGTTAATAGCTACCGGCAGCGGGCTCCTCCTGTCCCGTGGGCCGGTGCTGCTTGCTGTTTTTACCGTTTAA
>NC_041343.1:32557836-32560336 GCF_004354835.1 Perca flavescens | reverse complement strand
ACCTACTTACTTGGTTAGTTACTTACTTATTTACTTACTTACTTATTTACCTACTTACTTACTTAGTTACTTACTTATTTACCTACTTACTTAGTTACTTACTTACTTACTTACCTTCCTACCTACTTACTTACTTATATACCTCCTTACTTAATTACTTAGTTACTTACTTACCTACTTACCTTCCTACCTTACTTATTTATCTACTTACTTAGTTACTTACTTACCTTCCTACCTACTTACTTATTTACCTACTTATTTAGTTACTTACTTATTTACCTACTTACTTACTTAGTTACATACGTACTTATTTACCTACCTACTTACCTCCTTACTTACTTCCTTAGTTACCTACTTACTTACCTACTAGGTTACCTACTTTTTTTACTGTCCTACTTCCTTACCTACTTACTTACCTACTAGGTTACTTATTTACCTACTTACTTGGTTAGTTATTTACTTTTTTACTTACTTATTTACCTACTTACTTGGTTAGTTACTTACTTATTTACCTACTTACTTACTTACTTAGTTACTTACTTATTTACCTACTTACTTACTTAGTTACTTACTTACTAAGTTACTTACTTACCTTCCTACCTACTTACTTACTTACTTATTTACCTCCTTACTTAATTACTTAGTTACTTACTTACTTACTTACCTTCCTATCTACTTACTTATTTACCTACTTACTTAGTTACTTACTTACCTTCCTACCTACTTACTTAGTTACTTACTTATTTACCTACTTACTTACTTAGTTACTTACTTACCTTCCTACCTACTTACTTAGTTACTTAGTTACTTATTTACCTACTTACTTAGTTACTTACTTATTTACCTACTTACTTACTTATTTACCTACTTATTTAGTTACTTGCTTATTTACCTACTTACTTACTTAGTTACCTACGTACTTATTTACCTACCTACTTACCTCCTTACTTAGTTACTTATTTATTTACCTACTTACTTACTTATTTACCTACTTATTTAGTTACTTACTTATTTACCTACTTACTTCCTTAGTTACCTACTTACTTACCTACTAGGTTACCTACTTTTTTACTGTCCTACTTCCTTACCTACTTACTTACCTACTAGGATACTTATTTACCTACTTACTTGGTTAGTTACTAACTTATTCACCAACTTACCTACTTCCTTACCTACTTACTTACTTATTTACCTACTTACTTACTGTTCTTGCAGCTCTGAGCTCCGAGCTGGTGACCCACCTGTTGGTCCGAGACCAGCTGAGGACCAAGCAGGACGCCATGCTGCTGGACGTCCAGGACCTGACATAACACCAGGACCAGACCTACACCAGGACCAGACATAACACCAGGACAAGACATAACACCAGGACCAGACCTACACTAGGACCAGACCTACACCAGGACCAGACCTACACTAGGACCTGACCTACACCAGGACCTGACATAACACCAGGACCTGACATAACACCAGGACCAGACCTACACCAGGACCTGACATAACACCAGGACCTGACATAACACCAGGACCTGACATAACACCAGGACCTGACCTACACCAGGACCAGACCTATAACACCAGCACCAGACCTATAACACCAGCACCAGACCTATAACACCAGGACCAGACCTACACCAGGACCAGACCTACACCAGGACCAGACCTATAACACCAGCACCAGACCTATAACACCAGCACCAGACCTACACCAGGACCAGACCTACAACACCAGCACCAGACCTACACCAGGACCTGAAATAACACCAGGACCAGACCTATAACACCAGCACCAGACCTACACCAGGACCAGACCTATAACACCAGCACCAGACCTACACCAGGACCAGACCTATAACACCAGGACCAGACCTACACCAGGACCAGACCTACACCAGGACCAGACCTATAACACCAGCACCAGACCTACACCAGGACCAGACCTATAACACCAGCACCAGACCTACACCAGGACCTGACCTATAACACCAGCACCAGACCTACACCAGGACCAGACCTACACCAGGACCAGACCTATAACACCAGCACCAGACCTACACCAGGACCTGACCTATAACACCAGGACCAGAGACACAAACAGGTTTCCCTCCGCATCAACAGGAACTTTTGGTTGGGCTGCTGGTCTACGTCTGGAGTCTTTTACCGACATTAACCGTTAGCTAAACGTTAGCTAAACGTTAGCTGAGATGCTAATTCATCAGAATTGACAAACCAGCGCCAAAGACTGGATGGCTAAAAGGGAAGTGAGGCACCTGAAAACCCAAAAAGGTCATATATATGTAGAACTGCTCTCACTTTGAGCTCTACGTAGAGATATGTAGGCTACACGTTTACATCCGGTACAAATTATTCAGACATTTGCTTCCTCACCTACAGTCCAGTCCCTCCAGAAAAATGCGATTATGCGATCGTATTTCTTGAAATATGCCGCACTTTCGCAGCATAAATTGCAGATTTCCGCGCAAAATATGCGGAGGCTTGC
>NC_041343.1:32547836-32552836 GCF_004354835.1 Perca flavescens | reverse complement strand
TTATTTACTTACTTAGATATTTACTTACTTAGTTACTTACTGCTTTCATCACTCGCTTCATCATCTTTTTTTCTACATTTTTGTCACTTTTTTCTACATTTTTGTCACTATTTGATACATTTTTGTCACTATTTTATACATTTTTGTCACTTTTTTCTACATATTTGTCACTATTTTATACATATTTGTCAATATTTTATACATTTTGTCACTATTTTATACATTTTGTCACTATTTTCTACATTTTTGTCACTTTTTTCTACATATTTGTCACTATTTTCTACATATTTGTCAATATTTTATACATTTTTGTCACTATTTTCTACATATGTTTTTGTTGCCCTGGTATACTAACACACACACAGACTGTAGGAGAGGTCAGTAAATCAACGCGAAGTGTCACAATGATGGTTCCTTTATTCTACAACAGCAACGGCAACATAAACAAAACTTATCATAAACAGAAAGAAAACCGCCTGTCTCACAAGAGCGCGGTTGAAAATTAGTTTTACCCCCACCTGTCCCAGGTAACCTCTACATACCAAGTTTACACCCCCTGACGTCATCATCCTATCCTCATCATCAAGAACACGTAAACATGATCAGCAGCGAGCATGATCTGCATCATTTGATACATACGTGTCGGCATGACTGCAAACAACATAAATAACATGAAAATGATAAGATAAATCATTAAACACAAATCAGTGTAATGGCTTCAACACAGACACACACATACATAAACACACATAAGCACACACACAGAGACAGACTATATGCCGTCTTTTTTCTACTTTCCACTGTTCCAACAATCATGATGAAGAAGAAGATGATGATGATTAAAAGGTCTGCAATGTGGGGGCGCTCCTCTGTGTAAGCGACTCCAGACACGGCTCAGCGTTTGTGTGTTTTACCGTGTTTTTTTTACCGTTTCTACTGTATGTCATCTTTTACGTTTTGTTCGTCGGGATGTTGAGTGAAACAGCTCTTTATTTGGCCTATTTTTGGCTAATGATCGCCAATCTAAAGCATGTATATGGACCTTGCTTACAACCGGTGCAGCCTCTCACCGCAGCCCCAGGTAGACGCATCTACTCACGCAACTACCTAATGGAGCTGAGACACCAGCCGGGGACTGACGGATCCCTCCACACAAACAGCATACCACTTGAAATACTTCGGGGGCACAAGAGAAAGTGGATACGAAGGAAAAGAGGCTCGAGAGGAGGGATACGGAACAGATTGAGGAGGAGAGGCAGCCGGCTACCCCTACCTGCCATAACCATCAAACGTCAGATCACTGCGGAATAAGACGGAGGAACTTTCCACACTCATCAGATACGATCTGGATTATCGGCAGACTAGTCTCTTTTGCTTCACCGAGACATGGCTTACTGATGATATAAACTTTCAACTAGACGGTTTTAGCATCATTCGCTTTGACAGAGATGCAACAAGAACACGGAAGTCAATTGGGGGTGGGCTTTGCATGGCTGTCAACGATAAGTGGGCAACAAACACTACGGTGAGGGAGACTGTGTGCTGTAAACACTACGAGCTAATGACTGTGTCTTTCAGACCACATTATCTACCCCGTGAATTCTCCCAGATTACTGTCATTTTAGTGTATGTTCCAGGGCCCGATTTTGATTTAGCAGCCGAAAACCTAACTGATAGCTATAATAGAGCTGTCAATCAGAATGGAGACCAAGCAGTGTTTATTCTGGGTGATTTTAACAGGTGTGATATCACCACCTATCTGCCAAATTTAGAGCAACATGTCACAATTCCCACCAGAATGCAGAATATACTTGACTTATGCTACAGTAACATCCCAGATGCATATGTGTCAAAATCACGCCCACCCCTCGGCCGCTCTGATCACAATGTAATTTTGTTACTGCCAAAATACAGGTCACAATTGAAAATGGGGGAACCCATAACACAATGCATTAGAGTATGGGATAAGGAGGTAGCCGAATCTCTAAGGGGCTGTTTTGAATTAACAGACTGGGATTTGTTTTTTAACAATAGTGACAATGATCTTAACTTTTTAACAGACTCACTTACCTCCTACATTTTATTCTGTGAGGATACCGTAACGCCCATCAAACAAATAAGGATATTCCCAAATAATAAAAAATGGGTTAACAAGGACATGAAAATCTGCCTGGTCCAGAAAAAGAAGGCATTTTTGGAAGGAGATCAACTCAGGGTGAGGGAATTGGAGAAGGAGTTTAGGAGGAAGGCCAAGTTGGCTAAGCTCGATTATAAGAACAAGGCGGAGCAAAAGTTAATTTCTGGGAATGCGAGGGAAGCATGGCAAGGATTGAACATCATGATGGGCAGAACACCCAAGCCTGCAGGGGCTGTCTGCCCAGACCCAACTATTGCGGAGAAATTGAACATCTTCTTCGCCCGTTTTAATGGGGGCAGCACAACACCCACCTGGGCCCCCCCAAAACCCAGCTCCAACCTCCAACCCCTCTTTATTGATGAGCAGCTGGTGACCTCCACGCTTCGCAGAATCAACCCACACAAGGCCTCAGGCCCTGACAGGCTTAGAGGCAGGGTTTTGAAAGAATGCTCCACTCAGCTAAGTGGCGTTCTCACCAGGCTGTTCCAACACCTACTGGACTCTGGCTGTGTCCCGGACCAGTGGAGGGAATCCACCATCATTCCAATCCCCAAAAAGGCTCCTGCTAAGGACCTAAAGGATTACAGACCAGTGGCACTAACATCTGTGCTGTGCAAATGTATGGAGAGGGTGGTCTGTAACCTACTATCAGGCATGGTGTCAGACAAGCTGGACCCTTTCCAGTTTGCCTACAGGGCAGGATGGGGTGTGGAGGATGCAAGCCTCACACTCTTAGATACTGTCACCAAAAATCTGGACTCAGCACATCCACACACCAGGATTTTATTTATGGATTTTTCCTCAGCTTTTAACACGGTGTGCATTGATAAACTTTTACATCACCTTTCTGACCTTCACGTTCACCCAACACTGACCCTGTGGACAAAACGTTTTCTGCTGGACAGACCACAACAGGTGTCTTTTAATGGGGTTGAATCAACCAAGCTTATTTTAAATACTGGACTTCCCCAAGGCTGTGTTTTATCCCCAATCCTCTTCTCTGTGTATACTAATAACATATTGTGTAACAGTGAAGGTATGGCACTTTTTAAATATGCAGATGACATTGCTTTGGTTGCACACATGGCCAATATTGACGCTGTAACCCGCTACCAGCAGGTTGTAAACAATCTCTCTCAAACTTTTGTTGAGCTCTCCTTGGAGCTCAACACTACAAAAAAAAACTAAGGAGCTCTGCTGTGGGGGCAGTGACAAGGCATCACCTCTGTTCCAGCCACTTAGCATCCATGGTCAGCCAGTGGAACAAGTGGAGGTATTTCGGTACCTGGGCACAGAAGTAGACACTTCCCTGTCCTTTTCACAACACACAGACATAATATACAAAAAATCACAACAGCGGCTACACCTGCTCAGGAAACTCAGAACCTTTGAGATCAGTAAGGACGTGCTAACTTTGGTTTACCGCTCCCTCATCGAATCAGTTCTCACTTTCAATATCTCTTCCTGGTTCAACCAACTCACCATCAAACACAAAACAAGACTTTCACGCATAGTGAATCATGCTGCCAAAATAACTGGCTCATCCCATGCTCCCCTATCTGAGCTGTACAATCGCTCAGTGATCAGGAAAGCTAACCTGATCACAGAGGACCCGTCTCACCCCCTCCATCAATCCTTCCAGCTATTACCATCAGGCAGGCGTTTTAGGGTACCATTGGCCCGGAAAAACCTCTACAAGAAATCCTTCATCCCATCTGCAATAGCCATATTGAATAGGACAAAATGAACACTACAGTCAGCTGATACCTCAAATTCATCCCATGTCTTGTTTTTACATGTATGTATGAATGTCTCTTTGTAACTGGAGCCTTGTCAAAGACAATTTTCTGGAACCCTGTGTTACAGACAATAAAGTATTATCTTATCTTATCTTATCTTATCTTATAATCAGGACTTTTAGCGTGTATAGAGCCAGCATATCTCCACCAGACTCCATGTAAATAATCAGGACTTTTAGCGTGTATAGAGCCAGCATATCTCCACCAGACTCCATGTAAATAATCAGGACTTTTAGCGTGTATAGAGCCAGCATATCTCCACATGTAAATGGGTGAATTAAGGGTTTATTTCAACCAAACCTGAGTGGTGATTGTTGGAACAGTGGAAAGATGAACCCAGACGACTTTTTGGTAGTTTTATTTAGTTTCTGTTCACTTTGAATGAAGTGTGTTTTACGATGATAAAAGTCCTGATTATTTACATGGGGTCTGGTGGAGTTTGGTGATGGTGATTTCGGGGCTGTTTCATGTTAAACTAAAAGGATCTTACTCTTTAACTAAAAGGTAGAATAATAATCTGAGTTTGTCAGCGGCAACAACACAACTATTAGCGGACGCTAACGGACGGTAGTTGCCCATTAATGTGACATCTCAGCTTGTTTTGCTTCCTAATTCTGGACCAAAGTCAAAGACTGGTTGGTCCCATCAGTCACATAGACACACAAACATGGGAAAATAGAGTCCATGGTTGACAAACACAGAAGTCCCCCTTCATTATGAGAAGTATTTAGCAGCAGTAAATATGTAAATATCAGTCAGTGTGTTGCTGGGAGGAGGCAGCAGGCTCTGCTGCAGTCTCCGGATTGAGTTTCATTCCTGCGGTTCTGACTGAATGAACGCTCATCAATTATTTACAGAGAAAGCTTGAAGGTCAGCGCAGAAACCCAGAGAGACCCTCGGGTCCCGGAGCAGAGTCTTCACAGCCGCCGAAGACGAAAGGTAGGTCCCGTACAGACTTTAGATCCTCTGCCCGAGCCCGAACTTGACCCACGATCCAGGGTAGAGGCCGATATTTCTCACCACTACCCTCGGTGGCTGGGTTTAGCCGGGCTGGGGCCCTTCGT
>NC_041343.1:32527836-32545336 GCF_004354835.1 Perca flavescens | reverse complement strand
CTAATCAGTTAATCTTTGCAGCTCTGAAACTTTGTGTAAGTTGTAAAGTATGTACGGGGGGGTAAGGACAGAGGAAAGGAAGGAAGTAGGGAGGAAAGAAGGATGAAAGGAAGGATGTTGACAAAGTTTCCTTTTGGGGACATCATTTAAAATAAAAAACACACAGAGGAACACACACACACACACACACACAGAGGAACACACACACACACACACACACAGAGGAACACACACACACACGCATATAGAGGAACACACACACACACACACACAGAGGAACACACACGCACACACACACACACACACACAGAGGAACACACACACACACACACACACACAGGAACACATACACACACAGAGAAACACACACACACACACAGAGGAACATGCACACACACACACACACAGAGGAACACAGAGACACACACACACAGACACAAAGACACACACACACACACACACACACACAGAGGAACATACACACACACAGACACACACACACACACACACACACACACAGAGGAACACAGAGACACACATACGCACACACACACAAACAGAGGAACACACGACACACACACACACACACACACACACACACAGAGGAACACACACATACACACACAGAGGAACACACACACAGAGGAACACAGAGACACACACACACACACAGAAACAATGACACACACACACACACACCTAAGTTCTTGGGCATCCACATCTCAGACTCCCTCTCATTGGTCCTTCCATATCAGCTGTGCCATTAAGAAGGCACATCAGAGGCTCTACTGTTTGTGTGTCTCTTAACATGCTACAGGTAACATTGTGATGTGGTTTGGCAGGGCTACTTCACATGACCTTAATCTACTGACATGTCCAGTCTGGTCTGGTGGAGTTGGTAGAGTTGGACATGTTCAGTCTGGTCTGGTGGAGTTGGTAGAGTTGGACATGTTCAGTCTGGTCTGGTGGAGTTGGTAGAGTCTGACATGTCCAGTCTGGTCTGGTGGAGTTGGTAGAGTCTGACATGTCCAGTCTGGTCTGGTGGAGTTGGTAGAGTCTGACATGTCCAGTCTGGTCTGGTGGAGTTGGTAGAGTCTGACATGTCCAGTCTGGTCTGGTGGACTTGGTAGAGTTGGACATGTCCAGTCTGGTCTGGTGGAGTTGGTAGAGTTGGACATGTCCAGTCTGGTCTGGTGGAGTTGATAGAGTTGGGTCTGGTGGAGTTGGTAGAGTTGGACATGTCCAATCTGGTCTGGTGGACTTGGTAGAGTTGGACATGTCCAGTCTGGTCTGGTGGAGTTGGTAGAGTTGGACATGTTCAGTCTGGTCTGGTGGAGTTGGTAGAGTCTGACATGTCCAGTCTGGTCTGGTGGAGTTGGTAGAGTTGGACATGTTCAGTCTGGTCTGGTGGAGTTGGTAGAGTCTGACATGTCCAGTCTGGTCTGGTGGAGTTGGTAGAGTCTGACATGTCCAGTCTGGTCTGGTGGAGTTGGTAGAGTCTGACATGTCCAATCTGGTCTGGTGGACTTGGTAGAGTTGGACATGTCCAGTCTGGTCTGGTGGAGTTGGTAGAGTTGGACATGTCCAGTCTGGTCTGGTGGAGTTGATAGAGTTGGGTCTGGTGGAGTTGGTAGAGTTGGACATGTCCAATCTGGTCTGGTGGACTTGGTAGAGTTGGACATGTCCAGTCTGGTCTGGTGGAGTTGATAGAGTTGGGTCTGGTGGAGTTGGTAGAGTTGGACATGTCCAATCTGGTCTGGTGGACTTGGTAGAGTTGGACATGTCCAGTCTGGTCTGGTGGAGTTGGTAGAGTTGGACATGTCCAGTCTGGTCTGGTGGAGTTGGTAGAGTCTGACATGTCCAGTCTGGTCTGGTGGAGTTGGTAGAGTCTGACATGTCCAGTCTGGTCTGGTGGAGTTGGTAGAGTCTGACATGTCCAATCTGGTCTGGTGGACTTGGTAGAGTTGGACATGTCCAGTCTGGTCTGGTGGAGTTGGTAGAGTTGGACATGTCCAGTCTGGTCTGGTGGAGTTGATAGAGTTGGGTCTGGTGGAGTTGGTAGAGTTGGACATGTCCAATCTGGTCTGGTGGACTTGGTAGAGTTGGACATGTCCAGTCTGGTCTGGTGGAGTTGGTAGAGTTGGACATGTTCAGTCTGGTCTGGTGGAGTTGGTAGAGTCTGACATGTCCAGTCTGGTCTGGTGGAGTTGGTAGAGTTGGACATGTTCAGTCTGGTCTGGTGGAGTTGGTAGAGTCTGACATGTCAAGTCTGGTCTGGTGGAGTTGGTAGAGTCTGACATGTCCAGTCTGGTCTGGTGGAGTTGGTAGAGTCTGACATGTCCAATCTGGTCTGGTGGACTTGGTAGAGTTGGACATGTCCAGTCTGGTCTGGTGGAGTTGGTAGAGTTGGACATGTCCAGTCTGGTCTGGTGGAGTTGATAGAGTTGGGTCTGGTGGAGTTGGTAGAGTTGGACATGTCCAATCTGGTCTGGTGGACTTGGTAGAGTTGGACATGTCCAGTCTGGTCTGGTGGAGTTGGTAGAGTTGGACATGTCCAGTCTGGTCTGGTGGAGTTGGTAGAGTTGGACATGTCCAGTCTGGTCTGGTGGAGTTGGTAGAGTCTGACATGTCCAGTCTGGTCTGGTGGAGTTGGTAGAGTTGGACATGTCCAGTCTGGTCTGGTGGAGTTGGTAGAGTTGGACATGTCCAGTCTGGTCTGGTGGAGTTGGAGAATGTCGGACCAATGTTGCCCATTTTCCCACAATTGAAAACATTCTAACTAAAATTGGTGGTTTTTCTGGCAATTAGTGGAGTAACCATAGTGAGTAATTCCTCAAAAGCTTGAGGAGCAAAACAGGGAAAATTCACAAAAGCTGGAGAATCTTCTGAGAGACGTTCTTGACACAAGTTAGGATAAACTCCCTGTTTTGCATGTCCCAATATCCGAGGTTTACACCACAGTCTCCTCCTGGCTCGTCTTGATTGCCGTCTCTCCTGTACACGGCTAGCAACTTTACCGGACTGGTAGACCAGAACTACTCTGGCCACATTCAACAAGATCTCCATTTCATCCATGTTATATTACACTAAAACTCTAATGAGAAAAGGTAGGACTATAGGTGACAAAAGTCAGTCTGGTCTGTTACTGTCTGGGCAGTGTGGACTGGCAGTTGGTTTTATGAACATTATAAAAACCAACTGCCAACAACTGCCAACAACTGCCAACAACTGCCAACAACTGCCAACTTTAGAATGTTGGAGTTAGTTTGTATTTGTTGGTGCAGTGTGCAAACTCCTTAAGAAGGCACAAGGCATTATGCAGGATTCTTGTCATCCTGCATACAATCTCTTCTCCCTCCTCCTATCAGAGCATCCCAATGCGCACAACACCTTTTAGGGATAGTTTTTACCCCCAGGTAATAAGGTTATTGAACGATAGCACAACAGGAAGGAGGGCTGTGGTCTGAACTTAGTCACTTATGTATATTGTGTTTGGATATTTTATAATGTTTTTAATGCTATTATGTTTTTAAAATTGTTATTATTGACTGGTGCTGAGAGAGTGCTAAGGCACATTGTATTTCATTGCTGTGGTACTTCGTACTAATACGCATATTACATTACATGTCATTTAGCTGACGCTTTTATCCAAAGCAACTTACATTTTGCTATATATGTCAGAGGTCGCACGCCTCTGGAGCAACTAGGGGTTAAGTGTCTTGCTCAGGGACACATTGGTTGATGTATCACAGTGGGAATCAAACCCAGGTCTCCCACACCAAAGGCATGTGTCATATCCACTGCGCTATCACCACCCATGACCCATGACAATAAACTTGAACTTGAACTTGAATTTGAACACACACACACACACACAGACATGACTGCAGAGGACAGCTCCGTTAATGATTCAGAGGCTAACTGAGCGAAACGTAGTCATCAGCAAAAACGCCACCGGCAGTACATTGTGAACAAACTAATGACCTGTGTGCAGGGGCAGAATACAAGTACATTTACTCAAGTACTGCACTCAGAGGGTAACTACTACAAGATGTGTTGTTGCCGCTGACATCCATCCATCCATCCATCCATCTTCGTCCGCTTATCCGGTATCGGGTTGCGGGGGGAGCAGCTCCAGCAGGGGACCCCAAACTTCCCTTTCCCGAGCAACATTAACCAGCTCCGACTGGGGGATCCCGAGGCGTTCCCAGGCCAGGTTGGAGACATAATCCCTCCACCTAGTCCTGGGTCTTCCCCGAGGCCTCTTCCCAGCTGGACCTCCCTCCACCTAGTCCTGGGTCTTCCCCGAGGCCTCCTCCCAGCTGGACGGGCCTGGAACACCTCCCTAGGGAGGCGCCCAGGGGCATCCTTACCAGATGCCCGAACCACCTCAACTGGCTCCTTTCGACGCCGAAGGAGCAGCGGCTCTCTCCGAGCTCCTCACGGATGACTGAGCTTCTCACCCTATCTCTAAGGGAGACGCCAGCCACCCTCCTGAGGAAACCCATTTCGCCGCTTGTACCCTGGATCTCGTTCTTTCGGTCATGACCCAGCCTTCATGACCATAGGTGAGGGTAGGAACGAAAACTGACCGGTAGATCGAGAGCTTTGCCTTCTGGCTCAGCTCTCTTTTCGTCACAACGGTGCGATAGATTGAATGTAATACCGCACCCGCTGCGCCCGATTCTCCGACCAATCTCCCGCTCCATTGTCCCCTCACTCATGAACAAAACCCCAAGGTACTTGAACTCCTTCACTTGGGGTAAGGACTCATTCCCTACCTGGAGAAGGCATTCCATCGGTTTCCAGCTGAGAACCATGGCCTCCGATTTAGAGGTGCTGATCCTCATCCCAACTGCTTCACTCTCGGCTGCGAACCAATCCAGTGAGTGCTGAAGGTCGCAGGCCGATGATGCCATCAGGACCACATCATCTGCAAAGAGCAGCGATGAGATCCCCAGCCCACCGAACTGCAACCCCTCCCCACCCCGACTACGCCTCGATATCCTGTCCATAAATGTTACAAACAGGATTGGTGACAAAGTGCAGCCCTGGCGGAGGCCAACCCTCACCTGAAAGGAGTCTGACTTACTACCGAGAACCCGGACACAGCTCTCACTTTGGTTGTACAGAGATTGGATGGCCCTGAGTAGAGACCCCCTCACCCCATACTCCCGCAGCACCTCCCACAGTATCTCCCGGGGGACCCAGTCATACGCCTTCTCCAAATCCACAAAACACATGTAGACCGGTTGGGCATACTCCCAGGCTCCCTCCAGGATCCTTGCGAGATTGAAGAGCTGGTCCGTTGTTCCACGAACAGGACGGAATCCGCATTGTTCCTCTTCGACCTCGACTATCGGCCAAACCCTCCTTTCCAGCACCTTGGAGTAGACTTTACTGGTGCCCCACCAGATCTAACTGGTAGTGCTCCACCTCCCGCACCAGTTCCGGCTCCTTCCCCCACAGAGAAGTGACGTTCCACGTCCCCAGAGCCAGCGTCTGCCGCCCGGGTCTGGTCCGTTGAGGCCCCTGACCTTCACTGCCACCCGTGTGGCAGCGCACCCGACCCCAGCGGTTCCTCCCACAGGTGGTGGGCCCATGGGCTGGAGACATGGGAGCCACGTAGCTTTTTCGGGCTGTGCCCGACCGGGCTCCGTGGCAAACCCGGCCACCAGGCGCTCGCTGACGAGCCCGCCGTCTGGGCCTGGCTCCAGACGGGGGCCCCGGGCTTCCTCCGGGCAGGGTAACTTCTCCTCTTCTGCGTTCTTCATCTACGCTGACAGACTCAGATTATTATTTTAAGTGTCTGACAACATTATGGGATGGATCCCTACAGAGATAGACCTTTTAGTTAAAGAGTAAGATCCTTTTAGTTTAACATGAAACAGCCCAGAAATCACCATCACCAAACTCCACCAGACTCCACATAAATAATCAGGACTTTTAGCGTGTATAGAGCCAGCATATCTCCACCAGACTCCATGTAAATAATCAGGAATTGTAGCGTGTATAGAGCCAGCATATCTCCATATGTAAATGGGTGAATTAAGGGTTTATTTCAACCAAACCAGAGTGGTGATTGTTGGAAACATTGGAAAGATGAACCAAGACGGCTTTTGATAGTTTTATTTAGTTTCTGTCTTTGAATGAAGTGTGTTTTACGATGATAAAATCACTGATTATTTACAGTGTAAATGTAAATAATCAGGACTTTTTGCGTGTATAGAGCCAGCATATCTCCACCAGACTCCACGTAAATAATCAAGACTTTTAGCATGTATAGTGCCAGCATATTTCCACCAGACTCCATGTAAATAATCAGGACTTTTAGCGTGTATAGAACCAGCATATCTCCACCAGACTCCATGTAAATAATAAAGACTTTTAGCGTGTATAGAGCCAGCATATCTCCACCAGACTCCATTTAAATAATCAGGACTTTTAGTGTGTATAGAGCCAGCATATTTCCACCAGACTCCATGTAAATAATCAGGACTTTTAGCGTGTATAGAGCCAGCATATCTCCACCAGACTCCATGTAAATAATCAGGACTTTTAGCGTGTATAGAGCCAGCATATTTCCACCAGACTCCATGTAAATAATCAGGACTTTTAGCGTGTATAGAGCCAGCATATCTCCACCAGACTCCATGTAAATAATCAGGACTTTTAGCGTGTATAGAGCCAGCATATCTCCACCAGACTCCATGTAAATAATCAGGACTTTTAGCGTGTATAGAGCCAGCATATCTCCACCAGACTCCATGTAAATAATCAGGACTTTTAGCGTGTATAGAGCCAGCATATCTCCACCAGACTCCATGTAAATAATCAGGACTTTTAGTGTGTATAGAGCCAGCATATCTCCACCAGACTCCACATAAATAATCAGGACTTTTAGCGTGTATAGAGCCAGCATATCTCCACCAGACTCCATGTAAATAATCAGGAATTGTAGCGTGTATAGAGCCAGCATATCTCCACCAGACTCCATGTAAATAATCAGGAATTTTAGCGTGTATAGAGCCAGCATATCTCCACCAGACTCCATGTAAATAATCAGGAATTGTAGCGTGTATAGAGCCAGCATATCTCCACCAGACTCCATGTAAATAATCAGGAATTTTAGCGTGTATAGAGCCAGCATATCTCCACCAGACTCCATGTAAATAATCAGGACTTTTAGCGTGTATAGAGCCAGCATATCTCCACCAGACTCCATGTAAATAATCAGGACTTTTAGCGTGTATAGAGCCAGCATATCTCCACCAGACTCCACATAAATAATCAGGACTTTTAGCGTGTATAGAGCCAGCATATCTCCACCAGACTCCATGTAAATAATCAGGACTTTTAGCGTGTATAGAGCCAGCATATCTCCACCAGACTCCATGTAAATAATCAGGACTTTTAGCGTGTATAGAGCCAACATATCTCCATATGTAAATGGGTGAATTAAGGGTTTATTTCAACCAAACCACAGTGGTGATTGTTGGAAACAGTGGAAAGATGAACCAAGACGGCTTTTGATAGTTTTATTTAGTTTCTGTCTTTGAATGAAGTGTGTTTTACAATGATTAAATCACTGATTATTTACAAGGCTGGAAAGAAAAAGGAAGGAAGGAAGAATGTAGGGGAGGAGGAAGGGAAGGAAAGAAATGGAAAGAAGGAAAGTAAGAAGGCAAGGATTGAAAGAAAAGGGAAGGAAGAATGGAAAGAAGGAAAGGATGAGAGTAAGAAGGCAAGGATTGAAAGAAAAGGAAAGGAAGGAAGAATGGAAAGAAGGAAAGGATGAAAGTAAGAAGGCAAGGATTGAACGAAAAGGGAAGGAATGAAGAATGGAAAGAAGGAAAGGAAGAAAGAAAAGGGAAGGAAGAATGTAGGGGAGGAGGAAGGGAAGGAAAGAAATTCAAAGAAGGAAATGATGAAAGTAAGGAGGCAAGAATGGAAAGAAAAGGGAAGGAAGGAAGAATGGAAAGAAAGAAAGGATGAAAGAAAAGGGAAGGAAGGAAGAATGGAAAGAAAGTAAAGGATGTGAAACACGGCTCACGTTTTATTTTCTGCTGTTTGTCACAGAAACTCAGAGTCCTTGGCGATTCCTTGGTGAGTCCTTGGCGAGTCCTTGGCGAGTCCTTGGTGAGTCTTTGGCGAGTCCTTGGCGAGTCTTTGGTGAGTCCTTGGCGAGTCCTTGGCGAGTCTTTGGCGAGTCTTTGGTGAGTCCTTGGCGAGTCTTTGGCGAGTCCTTGGTGAGTCCTTGGCGAGTCTTTGGCGAGTCCTTGGTGAGTCCTTGGCGAGTCCTCGGGGATTACAGACAGACGGACGGCGAGATGAAGGAATGCTCGGAAACTCGAGTCCGGCGAAGCAGCAGAGATGATTTCAGAGGAACCTGAACCCAACGACTTGGTTCCCTACGCAAGATTTCAGCGACTGTGGTCACTGTTTTCACATAATTTCTGTAGTTTTCTTTACTTTTTTCAACTTTTTGTACTTTTTAAACTTTTTGTAGTTTTACAATAATTTGAAGATGATTTTGTAGTTTTTTTTAAACTATACTTTCTTTAAACGTTTTTTTGGCACTTCTCTAACATTTCCTGCCCCCTTTTTTTGAATTTTTTTGGAATTTATTTCCTTATTATATTTAACTTTTCTTATCCTGTTCGGACCGCTGGCACCCCGCACATTTTTGGCGAACCAGGTCTTCCTGAAATAATCTTCAGAGGTTCATGATGGAATAATTTTGTAGTTTTACAATAATTTTGTAGTTTTTTTTTCACTTTACTTTCTTTTAACGTTTTTTAGCGCTTCTCTAACATTTCCTGTAAGCCTTTTTCCTTATTATCTTTAACTTTACTTTTTTCAACTTTTTGTAGTTTTACGACAATTTTGCTCACGATGGGACTTAGCCAAGTCTCCAATGTCACTCCAGACATTGCTTTGGCGGCAGCATCAGTGGTAGCGAGCATCCTTCCCAACGCCTCCAGCACGTTTCCCACATCGTCCCTCTCTCCACCATCCTGCAGCATCGACGAATCCTACAAGTACGTCTTCCTGCCCGTCTGCTACTCGCTGACTTTCGTCTTCAGCCTCACGCTTAACTCGGTGGTGCTGCTGCGCTCCTGCGCCGGCGGCGGAGGCGGAGGGAACGGTAGCGGCGCGCGACGCTGGAACACGTCGCTGATCTACATGGTGAACCTGGCCACCACCGACCTGATGTACGGCCTGTCGCTGCCCTTCCTAGTGGCCAGCTACGTGCTGCGGGACAGCTGGGTGTTCGGGGACTTCATGTGTCGACTCGTCCGCTTCCTCTTCTATTTCAACCTCTACTGCTCCATCTTCTTCCTCACCTGCATCTCCGTGCACAGGTAGGGATGGTTCCATACCGCGTTTACCTTCCCGCTGCCGATTCCTATTTTATTATGTTTTAACAGCTGTGGACTACTATCCCTGCATGGATGTGATATGATTGCTGTCATTAAATGAATGCCATGTAACTTTTTATTATCTAGTTTGACAGTCAGTCATAACGGAAAAAGTACATAAATTAACTACTTTAGCGAAGATATTCAAACAAGCCAACTTACCACAAGTAGGACGCCCTGAAAAATGCCAATTTACCACAGGTAGTACACCCCGAAACAAGCCAAGTTACCACAGGTAGGACGCCCCCAAACAAGCCAAGTTACCACAGGTAGGACGCCCCAAAACAAGCCAAGTTACCACAGTTAGGATGCCCCGAAACAAGCCCAGTTATCACAGGTATGACGCCCCGAAACAAGCAGGTAGGATGCCCCCAAAACAAACCAAGTTACCGCAGGTAGGATGCCCCCAAAACAAACCAAGTTACCACAGGTATGACGCCCCGACACAAGCAGGTAGGATGCCCCCAAAACAAGCCAAGTTACCACAGGTAGGATGCCCCCAAAACAAACCAAGTTACCACAGGTAGGACGCCCCGACACAAGCAGGTAAGATGCCCCCAAAACAAGCCAAGTTACCGCAGGTATGACGCCCCGAAACAAGCAGGTAGGATGCCCCCAAAACAAGCCAAGTTACCACAGGTAGGATGCCCCCAAAACAAACCAAGTTACCAAAGGTATGACGCCCCGACACAAGCAGGTAGGATGCCCCCAAAACAAGCCAAGTTACCACAGGTAGGATGCCCCCAAAACAAACCAAGTTACCAAAGGTATGACGCCCCGACACAAGCAGGTAGGATGCCCCCAAAACAAGCCAAGTTACCACAGGTATGACGCCCCGACACAAGCAGGTAGGATGCCCCCAAAACAAACCAAGTTACCACAGGTAGGACGCCCCGACACAAGCAGGTAGGATGCCCCCAAAACAAGCCAAGTTACCGCAGGTATGACGCCCCGACACAAGCAGGTAGGATGCCCCCAAAACAAGCCCAGTTACCGCAGGTATGACGCCCCGAAACAAGCAGGTAGGATGCCCCCAAAACAAACCAAGTTACCACAGGTAGGACGCCCCGAAACAAGCAGGTAGGATGCCCCCAAAACAAGCCAAGTTACCACAGGTAGGACGACCCGACACAAGCAGGTAGGATGCCCCCAAAACAAGCCAAGTTACCACAGGTAGGACGCCCCGAAACAAGCCAAGTTACCACAGTTAGGACAACCAGAAACAAGCCAAGTTACCACTGGTAGGACACCCCGAAACAAGCAGGTAGGACACCCTGAAACAAGCCAAGTTACCACATATCTTCATTTGAGTTTACTATAATAACCCTTGTTATTTTTACATCTCAAATATACATTTGAAATGAAAATATTCGTTGACAGCTCTTATTATGTTGTCCGCAGGTACCTGGGCATCTGCCACCCGATGAGGACGATCACTCTGGAGAGCAAGCGCGTGGTGAAGGGGACTTGTGCATTGGTGTGGATCATCGTCTTCATCCTCACCTGCCCCATCTTCAGGTTCGCCCAGACAGGATACGTCATGCGAGGCAGGGGTAGCGGCGCCGATGTTCCTGTGGTTCCTGGCGAGGAGAGGGAAGGCGGGAACAGCTCTGGATCTCAGACGGTTGACGAGACAGGGTACACGAACTGCTGGGACGACGCCATCGACAAGGAGTTTGCAGACTACGTACCGTACGGCATCGTCCTCCACGTGCTGGGCTTCTTTGTGCCATTCGTCATCATCGCCTGGTGCTACTCTCAGGTCGTCAGGACGATATTTCGGTCGCTGCGCTCACCGCCCAGCTCCCTCGAAGGCGGCGAAGGCGCCGAGGACGGCCCGGTGGGCGCTGACGGTATGACCGAAGGAGTCCGAGACCGTTCGAGAACATCGGTGTCCATTTCCGGATCGCAGTACTCGCACTACATCCGGCGACGACGGAAGTCCATAAAAACAATCGTGACGATCACGCTGCTGTTTGCGCTCTGCTTCCTGCCGTTCCACGTGACGCGTACGCTGTTCCTGTTGCTGCGGCGAGGCCGGCTCGGCAGCTGCGCCGTCATGAAGACGGTCTCCATCTGCTACAAAGTCACTCGGCCGCTGGCATCCTGCAACGCCTGGCTCAATGCCCTCCTGTACTTCCTGACGGGGGATAAGGGCGCCCCCTGGTGTGGGCCGGCAGAACGCAGCGTCCGCAGAGACCGCCGCAACGGCTCCCTCTGGTGGCCGCTGAAGATCCTGAAAAAAGAGGATGACCACGAAACGCCCGAGAAGATTGAAAGAGCGGTGCACACGGAGAACGAGTCCAAGTCTTCGAGGGTCATCTTCTAGAAGGTTTTTAGAGACGGTTTCTTTTTGAGAGACTTTAAACAAATCCAGCGACTGAAGTGGAGATTTCTGAGAACTAAAACCTTAAAAGGTCCCATGGCATGAAAATGTCACTTTATGAGGTTTTTTAACATTAATGTGAGTTCCCCCCCAAGCCTGTCTATGGTCCCCCCAGTGGCTAGAAATGGTGATAGGTGTAAACCGAGCCCTGGGTATCCTGCTCTGCCTTTGAGAAAATGAAAGCTCAGATGGACCAATCAGGAATCTTCTCCTTATGAGGTCATAAGGAGCAAGGTTACCTCCCCTTTCTCTGGTTTGCCCGCCCAAAGAATTTGGCCCACCCATGAGAGAGAGAGAGAGAGACATCATGGTTTTCAAATGAGCAAAGTGGCAGTTGGTCAAGACCACCCCCACCCTCCACCTTGCCCAGCCCCCCCCCCCCCCCCCCCCCTCCCCCCCCCCCCCTCCTCCTCAATAGGTACAGGCACAGAAATGGCACATCCTAAGGAAAGCTCATTGTGGGACTGGCTCTAGTGGCTGTAATTCTGCACCAAGGCTGAATTTCGGGAAAGAGACTTCAGATACAGTATTGGGGGACCACTAAGGCCTATATAAAAGAGACTTCAGATACAGTATTAGGGGACCACTAAGGTCTATATAAAAGAGACTTCAGATACAGTATTAGGGGACCACTAAGGTCTATATAAAAGAGACTTCAGATACAGTATTAGGGGACCACTAAGGTCTATATAAAAGAGACTTCAGATACAGTATTAGGGGACCACTAAGGTCTATATAAAAGAGACTTCAGATACAGTATTAGGGGACCACTAAGGTCTATATAAAAGAGACTTCAGATACAGTATTAGGGGACCACTAAGGTCTATATAAAAGCATCGAAACATCACCATGTCATGGGACCTTTATAGTTATGGATTGTAAGACTCAGACATTTTGAACACTACAGATGTACAGGTTCAACATTTAACCAACATATATACATTTCCCCAGTTGTTTGTATTACAAGTCTAAAATGTTCAGTGAAATATGCAAAGGATGCATTGTCTAATGCTAACTTTTGGTGAATTTTCTTTCCACTACTTTGATTAAAGATAAGAAAGATAAATAGCCTAAAATCTCAAACCATTGTTTTACCTAAAGTGTCTCAACTTAAACTAAAATCTGTTGATTTGAGATTCTATAATTAGTTGGTTTTTATTTGCATGTTTTTGTGTCTAAGTGACTGCTGGGAACAAAACCTTTAAAGTGCCCATATCATTTTAATTTTGTGTCTCTGGTGCTTCCACACACATACAGACTTAGAAAAAAATCTCCATGGTGTTGTGAGTGAGATACGGTTTCTGAATGTGTCCTGCCTTCAGTCTCCTGGTGAGCTGGTCGAAATCTGCACGGCTTTCTACGTCACTAGCCGAAACATTTGGTGTGTGCTAACCACTTTAGCTAATACCACATGAGCTAGCTGTTTCTCCAACTTCAGTCAGTACAAGGCAGGATTAGCCGGGAGACTTCTTCTGACCGAGGGCGCACTTCACACTTAGCGTGGAATACCTGCAGAACAGGGACATATATGTTGTTCTTTACAATTTATTATGTAGATTAGGGTGAACTCGTGTGTGTTGTAGCAGTGTTTTGCCATTGAGAACGAGGTGGCTAACCGCTAACAGTGCTAGCTTCTAGCTAGTAGTCCTTACCTAGCTACTGCCCATGTGTGACTCCCAACAAAGATGTTACAGAAGTTGAGATGTCTCACTCTGTAGTGTAGTGGAAGTTTCCTTTGTAGCAGGGGGAAGAGTTTTCAGAGTTTAGTAAATTGAAACAAATAAGACAGACTGAGACTAAAACCAAATTGGGTTTTTGTATTTTATTAAAAACATATATATTTGCAAATATGGAGCAACATGATTTCACAAAAGGCCTCGGCCCAGTGTGGAGTCAGTTTCTCCAATGAGTGAACAGAACCACTGGGCTTATATGCATCTTCAGAGTGACAACACACACGCACTTGGATTATTATGACGCTATAATTCTTACAGGCAATCTGATACACATGCAGACATCTTGGAGCCATCTCACCTCCTCCTCCCTGTACGACTTTCACCCCCCAGTTACATCTTAACTGGCATGGGACAACATGAGATAGTTTTAGGGTGACCTTGTAGCCCCTATCTGTTCAAACAAACAGCTCACATAATGTTCCAGACTGGACACCTCAGCAGTTTAAGCAGAAACTGAGATAAACTGTCTTTCAATAATGTGAGAGAATTAAAGTAGAAATAAAAACAATTAAATATAAGGCATTATGCTTAAATGTAATTTTTCCCATTACAGTAGCTAAAACAAAGAGCTCAACACACAGTGTGATAAGAGGAGCCGCAGCAATGTGCAGTACAAAAATATATGGTGTTTTTGAAAATTAAACCACATAACAATGTGGTGGTGATGGCGCAGTGGATATGACACGTGCCTTTGGTGTGGGAGATCCTGGTTCGATTCCCACTGCGATACATCAACCAATGTGTCCCTGAGCAAGGCACTTAACCCGTAGTTGCTGCAGAGGCGTGCGACCTCTGACATATAGAGCAATTGCAAGTCACTTTGGATAAAAGTGTCAGCTAAATGACAAGTAATAATACACCTATTCTGGTACAACCTTAAAATACAATGATGTACCTGTAAATGAGCATAAAATGGGAGCTTTAAAGAAATGGATTGGAACATTCAGACATTCCTTTCCTGTAATTTCCTCTTTTCCACGCTGTTTTGTTTCAACCTGGACCCTATTTGAACCATTAACCAGCTAACGGCCATAAAACTCCTTTTTATGGAAAGTTTGCTGATGGCGGCCGGCCGTAAACGCTGAAGCCTCTTTTATGGCTGTTGCTGATCACGTCTGACACACGTCTGCATGCGAGAAAAACTCAACAGAAACGTAAACGGACACTGAGTTTGAACTCCGAAATATTTTTTTCCATGTTTTTGTGTCTAAGTGACCGATGGGAACAACAGTCTTTGAAATTAGTCCAGGATTAATAATCAAAACAAGCCGCGATGTCACATTAACGGGCAACTACCGTCAGTCAGAGTCCACTAAAAGTTGTGTTGTTGCCGCTGACAGACTCAGATTATTATTTTAAGTGTCTGAAGACATTATGGGATGGATCCCTACAGAGATAGACCTTTTAGTTTAAGAGTAAGATCCTTTTAGTTTAACATGAAGCAGCCCCGAAATCACCATCACCAAACTCCACCAGACTCCATGTAAATAATCAGGACTTTTAGCGTATATAGAGCCAGCATATCTCCACCAGACTCCATGAAAATAATCAGGACTTTTAGCGTGTATAGAGCCAGCATATCTCCACCAGACTCCATGTAAATAATCAGGACTTTTAGCGTGTATAGAGCCAGCATATCTCCACCAGACTCCATGTAAATAATCAGGACTTTTAGTGTGTATAGAGCCAACATATCTCCACCAGACTCCATGTAAATAATCAGGACTTTTAGCGTGTATAGAGCCAGCATATCTCCACCAGACTCCATGTAAATAATCAGGACTTTTAGTGTGTATAGAGCCAGCATATCTCCACCAGACTCCATGTAAATAATCAGGACTTTTAGCGTGTATAGAGCCAGCATATCTCCACCAGACTCCATGTAAATAATCAGGACTTTTAGCGTGTATAGAGCCAGCATATCTCCACCAGACTCCATGTAAATAATCAGGACTTTTAGCGTGTATAGAGCCAGCATATCTCCACCAGACTCCATGTAAATAATCAGGACTTTTAGTGTGTATAGAGCCAGCATATCTCCACCAGACTCCATGTAAATAATCAGGACTTTTATCATCGTAAAACACTTCATTCAATGTGGACAGAAACAATTTAAGCCGCTAGCTCGGACGCAGCGACTGTAAAACGGCCTTTAGAGTCAGTGGCGGATTGAGGTTAATCCTAACAGAAGCCATGTTCACCGTCATAGTTAAGTGTTAGTTAAGTGTATTACATGCTAACGTTTCGCCAATTTGCACACGTAAAAAAACATTTAAATGATCTGATGGCGCCAGACGAAGAAGTTAAAGCATCACCAAGTCCAAGATCAAGTTATTACAATCCTGACGGGAGCGTGAATGTCCAAACTAGGGTTGGGTACCGAAACTCGGTGCCAATAGGGAACCGGTGCCGACGTAAACGGTAGTAACGAGACCGAATAAGAACGAAAGTTTCGGTGCCTCATTTCGGTGCTCGACTTTACACTACACCTGACAGCATGTAACGTTAGCCTACCTTTAGCTAGCAGCTGGATTAATCACGGTTAAAATGCTGACAGCTAACGTTAAACAGTGTAAAGTGTGACTGTATTTCACTGTGGAGGACTTCTACAATTCATAGATATACAGGATGTTTATATGGTCGGAATTAAACAACACAGACGGTGCGTTCACTTGCAGCTGCCGTTGTCGGAATTAAACAACACAGATTCACTTAAAACAGGTAGCCTCGTGGTGCATTCACAGTAATTGTAAAATACCCTTTTCCCATCTGGGGTTCAACAGCAATTTACTGGTGAAATAAGTTATTGTTATAGTTATTACGTTATTATTAAATCTTTAATTTTGACCATGGCCTTAGCAATAAACAAGTCACTGACTGTTCTTTACTACCCTTATTTTTTTATTTATTTATTTTTTTTTTTACTTTATTGAAAAGTACCGGTTCAGGCACCGTTTAGGCACCGGCACCGTTTTAAAAGTATCGATTTAGCACTGGAATCAAAAAAAAAAAAAAAAAAAAAAAAAAACGATACCCAACCCTAGTCCAAACCGAGCAGCACTTTGTTCAGCCTAGCTTGGTTTTAAACGGGCTCTATAAATACACTGGGTTGGCTTGACCCCGTCTCCGGTCGAGCGTTACCGGGCTGCTGACTTTGCTGCATTTAGTCAGTAAAGACCAACACGTGCTTAATAAGTCAGTCACGTACTGTTCTCTCTCTCTCTCTCTCTCTCTCTGCTCGGCCTCATGCTGCTGCTGCTGCGGTTGTCTTCGGAGCTTCGGGTCAGTTTCTTTGTGTGTATTTGGATTTGTTTTGGTGGCGAAATAAATGTGTGGATTAAAGTATGTTGTTGACGTCAGCTGTCTGTGTCCGTATGCAGTATATACCCACTAAGAAAGCTCCAGGATTTCCATATACCCTCTTAAAAATACCCAATGACACGTAACAACATGCTTTCCATTATAATTTAGATATATTTTGAGAAGTGTGTGTGTATACAGTATACATATATATGTGTATATACAGTATATGTACATATATATACATACACATATTAGTATATATATATATATATATATACACACATACATGTGTATATACAGTATATGTACATATATACACATACACATACATTAGTATATATATAAACACATATATGTGTATATACAGTATATGTACATATACATACACATATATATATATATATATGTGTATATACAGTATATGTACATATATATACATACACATATATATATGTGTATATACAGTATATGTACATATATATACATACACATATATATGTGTATATACAGTATATGTATATATATATATGTACATATACTTTATATACACATATATGTGTGTATATATATATACAAATATATGTGTGTATATATATATATACACACATATGTGTATGTATGTATATATATATACATACACATATGTGTGTGTA
>NC_041343.1:32515336-32522836 GCF_004354835.1 Perca flavescens | reverse complement strand
AATATTTTAAGAAATAGTCATAATATTTTAAGAACCAAAGTCGTAATATTTTAAGAAACAAAGTCGTAATATTTCAAGAAAAGAAGTCGTAATATTTTAAGAAACAAAGTCGTAATATTTCAAGAAAAAAAAGTTGTAATATTTCAAGAAAAAGAGTCATTTCAAGAAAAGAAGTCGTAATATTTTAAGAAAAAAAGTTGTAATATTTTAAGAAACAAAGTCGTAATATTTTAAGAAACAAAGTCGTAATATTTTAAGAAAAGAAGTCGTAATATTTCAAGAAATAAAAGTCGTAATATTTCAAGAAAAAAAAGTCGTAATATTTCAAGAAAAAAAATGGTAATATTTTAAGAAAAAAAGTCGTAATATTTTAAGAAACAAAGTCGTAATATTTCAAGAAAAAAAGTCGTAATATTTTAAGAAACAAACTGCCGGCTGGTGCGTACGGTGATAAAACGCGATGCTACTCTTTACGGCTCACCTGGACGTTGAAGTTGGGGAAGGGGCAGACCATCTTGCAGATGCCGATGAAGAAGAGCGAGGGGAAGGCCGGAGGCGTCAGGAAGCGGTACAGCGGAGTCATGACGTGGTCTTGGATCTCCAGGCCCAGCTGGCGCCCGTCCAGGAACGGGTACCGGAAGTTGTAGCCGGTGCAGAGCAGCAGGACATCGGCGGAGCTCACGGAGCCGTCCTGGAAACAGGAAGGTGTTCAGGTTAGTCTGGAGCAACAGAAGAACATTTACAGGATACATGTTCAGGGGCAAAATGGTCTGCTAAGCCCCTCCCCCCACAAGGGAGAATGAATGTGTGTGCATGAGCAGTGACTGACACGCAGTTAGACACTCCCCCTGGCCCTGATTGGAGCATCTGAACAGTTAGACACTCCCCCTGGCCCTGATTGGAGCATCTGAACAGTTAGACACTCCCCCTGGCCCTGATTGGAGCATCTGAACAGTTAGACACTCCCCCTGGCCCTGATTGGTGCATCTGAACAGTTAGACACTCCCCCTGGCCCTGATTGGTGCATCTGAACAGTAAGACACTCCCCTGGCCCTGATTGGTGCATCTGAACAGTTAGACACTCCCCCTGGCCCTGATTGGTGCATCTGAACAGTAAGACACTCCCCCTGGCCCTGATTGGTGCATCTGAACAGTTAGACACTCCCCCTGGCCCTGATTGGTGCATCTGAACAGTAAGACACTCCCCCTGGCCCTGATTGGTGCATCTGAACAGGGAGTGGTGGATTTTTGCAAATCTCACTGCAGGCTGTAGGGGAAGCCAGAGGATTATGATTATTTCAAATGACTTCATGTAGTTCTACATAATAATAATAATAATAATAATAATAATATGTAAACTTTGAGTGACCTGGAAGCGCAGTCTGCCGTCGTCCTCGACAGCCACCACCGGACTGGACTGTTGGATCCCCTCAGGGAGAGGAAAGGTGATACGGGGGAGACGATGACTCAGAGTCACCTGGAGAGAGGGGGGAGAGAGAGAGACAGAGAGAGAGAGAGAGAGAGAGAGAGAGAGAGCAGAGAGACAGAGACAGAGAGCAGAGAGAGAGAGAGAGAGAGAGAGAGAGAGAGAGAGAGAGAGAGAGAGAGAGAGAGAGAGAGAGAGAGAGAGACAGAGAGAGAGACAGAGAGAGAGACAGAGAGAGAGAGAGAGACAGAGAGAGAGAGAGACAGAGAGAGAGAGAGAGACAGAGAGAGAGACAGAGAGCAGAGAGAGAGAGAGACAGAGAGAGAGAGAGAGAGAGAGAGACAGAGAGAGAGACACAGAGAGAGAGAGAGAGAGAGACAGAGAGAGAGAGAGAGAGAGAGAGAGAGAGAGAGAGAGAGAGAGAGAGAGAGAGAGAGAGAGAGAGAGAGAGAGAGAGAGAGACAGAGAGAGAGAGAGAGAGAGAGAGAGACAGAGAGAGACAGAGAGAGAGACAGAGAGCAGAGAGAGAGAGACAGAGAGAGAGACAGACAGCAGAGAGACAGAGAGCAGAGAGACAGAGAGAGAGACCGAGACAGAGAGAGAGACAGAGAGAGAGAGAGACAGAGATAGAGAGAGAGAGAGAGACAGAGAGAGACAGAGAGAGAGAGAGACAGAGAGAGAGACAGAGAGCAGAGAGAGAGAGACAGAGAGAGACAGAGAGCAGAGAGACAGAGAGCAGAGAGAGAGACCGAGACAGAGAGAGAGACAGAGAGAGAGAGAGAGAGAGAGAGAGAGAGAGAGAGAGAGAGACAGAGAGAGAGAGAGAGAGAGAGAGAGAGAGAGAGAGAGAGAGAGACAGAGACAGAGAGACAGAGACAGAGAGAGACAGAGAGACAGAGAGACAGAGAGAGAGACAGAGAGAGAGGTTCAGAAAAAAATACAGAACTGGTTCTCAAAATTGTCCGAGAGTTAAAACATAATTTTCTCTTATTAAAGGATAACTTCTGTATTCTCCATGTTTGTCCATGTGTTTGTGTGTCTAAGTAACTGATGAGAACAACAGTCTTTGATTGGTCCAGTATTAAGGATCAAAACAAGCTGTACTGTCACATTAATGGACAAACTATACGTCAGTTATCGTCCACTAAAAGTTGTGTTGTTGCCGCTGACAGACTCAGATTATTGTTCTAAGTGTCTGAAGACATTATGGGATGGATCCCTACAGAGATAGACCTTTTAGTTAAAGCCCATGTTGCAGGTTAACCACCACGGTTGATTAATAGGTACATATAACACTCAATATATGTATAGCATTGTTAAAAATGTCTCCAAATAGTGTTAAAGGCCAGTTTTTGTCACGTTTTTGGTATTAGTGTTTTTTTTCCGCAATTCGGCGATGACATCAAGTTGGGGAGACGTGTATCAGCCTGGTACTGTAACTATGGTGACTGTGTATCAGCCTGGTACTGTAACTATGGTGACTGTGTATCAGCCTGGTACTGTAACTATGGTGACTGTGTATCAGCCTGGTACTGTGTATCAGCCTGGTACTGTAACTATGGTGACTGTGTATCAGCCTGGTACTGTAACTATGGTGACTGTGTATCAGCCTGGTACTGTAACTATGGTGACTGTGTATCAGACTGGTACTGTAACTATGGTGACTGACTGGGATGAGGAAGAGGGTTTTTTACTGTCAGTGAACAGCCCCAAGTGAAAGTCAATGTTTTATTTATATCTAGTGACAGTGATCATGTCGTTAGTTCAGATAAGTACCGGTAAACTTATCTAGATCTAGAAAATACAAGGCATCATGCTAGCTATGTGCTAACTTGCCAGTCCCACCTGTTTAATCCCCCGATGGTTGTAAACACATAAATATGATTGATATCATGATTAGATATCTCACGTTTTGATGGTAGCCTACTAGCTCCAGTAACAACATATTTGCCTGGTGTTTATTTATTACTTGGATGGGGATGCTGTTCAGCTTTTCACAAGTTCAGACAGTTAGCTACGCTACGCCGACGTTTCGCTAACATTAGCGCAACAGCGTTAGCCTAGCCGGCTAGGTAAATATTACAACTGCCTTCAGAGTTTCCTATATCTGTGTCCACGTTGTCAACATAAGACTTGTGGCGTTAGTGCTCCTTTTGTACCATAACTTTATTGAATGAAACGTTAAACTTCGCTCCTACGAGATGGTTTTTGTTAGTTACACACAAAGCTAACTGGCTATAGTTAGCCTGTACGTATGCTAGCGGACATTAGCTAACGTTGCATAGCCAGCAAGCAGCTTTGGCGAGCTAACCTCGACAGCTAACACATCCATGTGTCTCCATTTCAAAACATCGCTGCAGATTGACTGCTTTTAACAGCAGAGGTTGATTGTGGGCAACATACTGTCGCGGTTAGCTCGCCGAAACTACTGCCGATTGCCGAAGTTGCTGGCTGGCTACGCAACGTTAGCTAATCCCGCTAGCACACGTACCGGCTAACTATAGCCAGTTAGTTAGCTTTGTGTGTAATGTTACAAAAAAACACCTATTTCGTAGGAGCGAAGCTTAATATTTCATTCAATAAAAGTATGGCACAAAAGGAGCACTAACGCCACATGTCTTGTGTTGACAACGTGGACGTAGCTCCGAAGGCAGTTGTAATATTTAACTAGCAGTCTAAGCTAACACTGTTGCGCTAACGTTAGCAAACGTCGGCGTAGCGTTAGCTAGCTAGCTAGCTGTTTAAACTTGTGAAAAGCCGAACAGCATCCCCGTCCAAGCTGCCTTTCACTTCCCCTCCAATATTATTATACACATAATAAAGACACATTGACTCGGTCGAGACCAAAAGCCATATTTTGCCAGACCGGCGGCAGAAACCGGGACCGGGGGCCTGTTTCACAAAACCAAGATAAGGGATTAAGCTGGTTATCCTGGATGAATTTAGCCTGGACTCGGTTTCACAAAAGCAGAGGCACATAAATCACCATGGAGATTTATTCTGTGCAGCTAGCCTGCTCCTGACCAGGCTAACAGCCAGGTTAACAGCTAGCCTGCTCCTGACCAGGCTAACAGCCAGGCTAACAGCTAGCCTGGTCCTGACCAGGCTAACAGCCAGGCTAACAGCTAGCCTGCTCCTGACCAGGCTAACAGCCAGGCTAACAGCTAGCCTGGTCCTGACCAGGCTAACAGCCAGGCTAACAGCTAGCCTGGTCTTGACCAGGCTAGCAGCCAGCAGTGGTTTTACCTTATTGTTATCAGCCTGGATTAAAATACAACAGGTGCATATTGCTGTTCATTTAAGTACTGTTATTATTTAAAGTTGAGACCATTATTTTTTTTTATAATTATAAATTTGTCATTGTTACTGTTATATTGCTGTATGAAGACTGCTGTTCATATTGTTGTAAGAAGTTTGATGAATATATTACGGCAGTTGTTGAGATAATTAGAAAAGGCTGATAAAATTTCAAATGAGTTTTAAATGAAGTCTATTACTAAGGGTAATACATACAATGCTGTACATTTCTATAGTTGACCAATATACCTTCAATTATTTTAGTGTATCATTTCTTTTTTTATTCTTTAACAATAAGGATCATGTTTGTTCTGCTTCCATGTGCATTGTATTTGGCATTCTTAGCACACAATTTGTGTTGTCCAGTAAACTGGGACTATAATTTGGGAGGATTGTACAATTTTAAGAACATATCCTAACTGTACAATCCTCCCAAATTATAGACTTAGTTCACTGGACCAGTAACTATCTAGTGATGTAGGCTACTGTACATTCATGTAACAACAGGGAGAGGACACCTTAATGGTTTTTGACCTTATATTTTGCCTGGGGGGAAATAACTGATGAATATACTCTGTTCCATTCATGTTTATAGTGTGCATGGAATTTATCACTTTATTATCTTTATAGTTTCTAGATTTTACAGTTCAATTTCTTCAGTGTCTTTATTTTCTATGTCCATATATACCAGGGAGCAAGGCATATCATATGTAGAGAAGGAAACTCGTCCTCTATAAAAAATAAAAAAACGCTATAAAAAGTGTGGCAGATAATAGTGGACAGACTAGATGATAGTCTAAAAATATACATTTATGAACTACTGCTCTTAACTGAAACCATTCAATGTGTCACTTGTCATTTGCAAAAACGAACACCTGTACACTTTGCATTAAAAGCGAGCAGTGGAAGTTAATATGACTCAGGAAATTAATATTTTAGCCCATGAGAGAGAGGGAGGAACAGAGTGAAAGAGATATTTACGCTTCATATTCTAGTGTCTATTTATGCTGCTTAAGCATTCAATCGATCTGTGATCGTCTGCTCTCTCTCTGTTTCAGTACAGCGTTCGTGTTATTTTCTTTTTTACAAATAATGTGTTTCACGTCATCATACTTCAACAAGAAGCTGCTGCTCTCTCTGTATAAAGTAGTCTATGTACGATGTTTATTCTCCATTTTGGCATCAGGAAATCTGTGCTTGACCTCGAGGTCTTTTGAGGAAATCCGTGGACGCGCATCTATCTGAA
This sequence comes from Perca flavescens, assembly GCF_004354835.1. Classification (NCBI taxonomy): domain Eukaryota; kingdom Metazoa; phylum Chordata; class Actinopteri; order Perciformes; family Percidae; genus Perca; species Perca flavescens. The sequence continues at coordinate 32,516,867 of NC_041343.1, read as the reverse complement.
TTAGTTCAGCCTGACTCGACCTAGTCTCTCCTCCTCAGCTCCTAGTCTCTCCTCCTCAGCTCCTAGTCTCTCCTCCTCAGCTCCTAGTCTCTCCTCCTCAGCTCCTAGTCTCTCCTCCTCAGCTCCTAGTCTCTCCTCCTCAGCTCCTAGTCGCTCCTCCTCAGCTCCTAGTCTCTCCTCCTCAGCCTGACCTAGTCTCTCCTCCTCAGCCTGACCTAGTCTCTCCTCCTCAGCTCCTAGTCTCTCCTCCTCAGCTCCTAGTCTCTCCTCCTCAGCTCCTAGTCTCTCCTCCTCAGCTCCTAGTCTCTCCTCCTCAGCCTGACCTAGTCTCTCCTCCTCAGCCTGACCTAGTCTCTCCTCCTCAGCCTGACCTAGTCTCTCCTCTTCAGCCTGACCTAGTCTCTCCTCCTCAGCTCCTAGTCTCTCCTCCTCAGCCTGACCTAGTCTCTCCTCCTCAGCCTGACCTAGTCTCTCCTCCTCAGCTCCTAGTCTCTCCTCCTCAGCCTGACCTAGTCTCTCCTCCTCAGCCTGGCTTGGCCTTCGTGAAACGCACCATGCCAGGATGCACAGATTAGACTAGGTCAAGCCGTCTTGGTTCATCTTTCCACTGTTCCAACAATCACCACTCAGCTTTGGTTGAAATAAACCCTTAATTCACCCATTTACATGTGGAGATATGCTGGCTGTATACACAATAAAGTCCTGATAATTTACATGGAGTCTGGTGGAGATATGCTGGCTGTATACACAATAAAGTCCTGATAATTTACATGGAGTCTGGTGGAGATATGCTGGCTCTATACACGCTAAAAGTCCTGATTATTTACATGGAGTCTGGTGGAGATATGCTGGCTCTATACACACTAAAAGTCCTGATTATTTACATGGAGTCTGGTGGAGATATGCTGGCTCTATACACACTAAAAGTCCTGATTATTTACATGGAGTCTGGTGGAGATATGCTGGCTCAATACACGCTAAAAGTCCTGATTATTTACATGGAGTCTGGTGGAGTTTGGTGATGGTGATTTCGGGGCTGTTTCATGTTAAACTAAAAGGATCTTACTCTTTAACTAAAAGGTCTATCTCTGTAGGGATCCATCCCATAATGTTGTCACACACTTAGAATAATAATCTGAGTCTGTCAGCAGCAACAACACAACTTTAAGTTGTTATATACGAGGCTGTGCTGTTTGTTACCTTTGCACCAACTTTAACCAGTTCAATGGAAATGTCCAATCCTGAAGCTTTGGCGCCCAGAACCACCACCGTCTGGCCCGCGTACGGCTCGGCATACCGGTACGAATGACTGTGGAGCACCTCCCCTACACACAGAGAGAGAGAGAAGCAACATTTAGCCTAGCTTAGCACAAACACTGGTGACACACCGACAGTAAAGCCAGTGTGACTGATCGGTCTCCCCGAGTTGGTTATAAAAAGTGCCTCTGAACACACGGGAGAGACGAGACGTAATACGTCTCCATAACAACCGGCGGCGCAAATCTGTGTTGTCGCCCAAAAATAGAAAACT
>NC_041343.1:32497836-32505336 GCF_004354835.1 Perca flavescens | reverse complement strand
GTCCCTAAAGAGAGAGTCCAGTGTTACCTGTCTCTAAAGAGAGAGTCCAGAGCTACCTGTCCCTAAAGAGAGAGTCCAGTGTTACCTGTCTCTAAAGAGAGAGTCCAGTGCTACCTGTCTCTAAAGAGAGAGTCCAGTGCTACCTGTCTAAAGAGAGAGTCCAGTGCTATCTGTCCCTAAAGAGAGAGTCCAGTGCTATCTGTCCCTAAAGAGAGAGTCCAGTGTTACCTGTCTCTAAAGAGAGAGTCCAGTGCTACCTGTCTCTAAAGAGAGTCCAGTGCTACCTGTCTCTAAAGAGAGAGTCCAGTGCTATCTGTCCCTAAAGAGAGTCCAGTGCTATCTGTCCCTAAAGAGAGAGTCCAGTGTTACCTGTCTCTAAAGAGAGAGTCCAGTGCTACCTGTCTCTAAAGAGAGAGTCCAGTGCTACCTGTCCCTAAAGAGAGAGTCCAGTGCTACCTGTCCCTAAAGAGAGAGTCCAGTGCTACCTGTCCCTAAAGAGAGAATCCAGTGCTACCTGTCCCTAAAGAGAGTCCAGTGCTACCTGTCCCTAAAGAGAGAGTCCAGAGCTACCTGTCCCTAAAGAGAGAGTCCAGTGTTACCTGTCTCTAAAGAGAGAGTCCAGTGCTACCTGTCTCTAAAGAGAGAGTCCAGTGCTATCTGTCCCTAAAGAGAGAGTCCAGTGTTACCTGTCTCTAAAGAGAGAGTCCAGTGCTACCTGTCTCTAAAGAGAGAGTCCAGTGCTACCTGTCCCTAAAGAGAGAGTCCAGTGCTATCTGTCCCTAAAGAGAGAGTCCAGTGTTACCTGTCTCTAAAGAGAGAGTCCAGTGCTACCTGTCTCTAAAGAGAGTCCAGTGCTACCTGTCCCTAAAGAGAGAGTCCAGTGCTACCTGTCCCTAAAGAGAGAGTCCAGTGCTACCTGTCCCTAAAGAGAGAGTCCAGTGCTACCTGTCTCTAAAGAGAGAGTCCAGTGCTACCTGTCCCTAAAGAGAGAGTCCAGTGCTACCTGTCCCTAAAGAGAGTCCAGTGCTACCTGTCCCTAAAGAGAGAGTCCAGAGCTAGGGGGAGGGAAGGGAGAGAGAGAGACAGAAAAAGAACTTTATTTTATCAATGTTCCCTCCGGTTAGTTTCAAAATAAACTCGTTTCAACAGACCAATAAATACAGTACAGGCCAAAAGTTTGGACACACCTTCTCATTCGATGTGTTTCCTTTTTATTTTCATGACTATTTACATTGTAGATTCTCACTGAAGGCATCAAAACTATGAATGAACACATATGGAATTATGTACTTAACAAAAAAGTGTGAAATAACTGAAAACATGAGAGAGTCCAGTGCTATCTGTCCCTAAAGAGAGAGTCCAGTGTTACCTGTCTCTAAAGAGAGAGTCCAGTGCTACCTGTCCCTAAAGAGAGTCCAGTGCTACCTGTCCCTAAAGAGAGAGTCCAGTGCTACCTGTCCCTAAAGAGAGAGTCCAGTGTTACCTGTCTCTAAAGAGAGAGTCCAGAGCTACCTGTCCCTAAAGAGAGAGTCCAGTGTTACCTGTCTCTAAAGAGAGAGTCCAGTGCTACCTGTCTCTAAAGAGAGAGTCCAGTGCTACCTGTCTCTAAAGAGAGAGTCCAGTGCTATCTGTCCCTAAAGAGAGAGTCCAGTGCTATCTGTCCCTAAAGAGAGAGTCCAGTGTTACCTGTCTCTAAAGAGAGAGTCCAGTGCTACCTGTCTCTAAAGAGAGAGTCCAGTGCTACCTGTCTCTAAAGAGAGAGTCCAGTGCTATCTGTCCCTAAAGAGAGAGTCCAGTGCTATCTGTCCCTAAAGAGAGAGTCCAGTGTTACCTGTCTCTAAAGAGAGAGTCCAGTGCTACCTGTCTCTAAAGAGAGAGTCCAGTGCTACCTGTCCCTAAAGAGAGAGTCCAGTGCTACCTGTCCCTAAAGAGAGAGTCCAGTGCTACCTGTCCCTAAAGAGAGAATCCAGTGCTACCTGTCCCTAAAGAGAGTCCAGTGCTACCTGTCCCTAAAGAAGAGAGTCCAGAGCTACCTGTCCCTAAAGAGAGAGTCCAGTGTTACCTGTCTCTAAAGAGAGAGTCCAGTGCTACCTGTCTCTAAAGAGAGAGTCCAGTGCTATCTGTCCCTAAAGAGAGAGTCCAGTGTTACCTGTCTCTAAAGAGAGAGTCCAGTGCTACCTGTCTCTAAAGAGAGTCCAGTGCTACCTGTCCCTAAAGAGAGAGTCCAGTGCTATCTGTCCCTAAAGAGAGAGTCCAGTGTTACCTGTCTCTAAAGAGAGAGTCCAGTGCTACCTGTCTCTAAAGAGAGAGTCCAGTGCTACCTGTCCCTAAAGAGAGAGTCCAGTGCTACCTGTCCCTAAAGAGAGAGTCCAGTGCTACCTGTCCCTAAAGAGAGTCCAGTGCTACCTGTCTCTAAAGAGAGAGTCCAGTGCTACCTGTCCCTAAAGAGAGAGTCCAGTGCTACCTGTCCCTAAAGAGAGTCCAGTGCTACCTGTCCCTAAAGAGAGAGTCCAGAGCTAGGGGGGGGAGGGAAGGGGAGAGAGAGAGACAGAGAAAGGAACTTTATTTTATCAATGTTCCCTCCGGTTAGTTTCAAAATAAACTCGTTTCAACAGACCAATAAATACAGTACAGGCCAAAAGTTTGGACACACCTTCTCATTCGATGTGTTTCCTTTTTATTTTCATGACTATTTACATTGTAGATTCTCACTGAAGGCATCAAAACTATGAATGAACACATATGGAATTATGTACTTAACAAAAAAGTGTGAAATAACTGAAAACATGAGAGAGTCCAGTGCTATCTGTCCCTAAAGAGAGAGTCCAGTGTTACCTGTCTCTAAAGAGAGAGTCCAGTGCTACCTGTCTCTAAAGAGAGAGTCCAGTGCTACCTGTCTCTAAAGAGAGAGTCCAGTGCTACCTGTCCCTAAAGAGAGAGTCCAGTGCTATCTGTCCCTAAAGAGAGAGTCCAGTGTTACCTGTCTCTAAAGAGAGAGTCCAGTGCTACCTGTCTCTAAAGAGAGAGTCCAGTGCTACCTGTCTCTAAAGAGAGAGTCCAGTGCTACCTGTCCCTAAAGAGAGAGTCCAGTGCTATCTGTCCCTAAAGAGAGAGTCCAGTGCTATCTGTCCCTAAAGAGAGAGTCCAGTGTTACCTGTCTCTAAAGAGAGAGTCCAGTGCTACCTGTCTCTAAAGAGAGAGTCCAGTGCTACCTGTCCCTAAAGAGAGAGTCCAGTGCTATCTGTCCCTAAAGAGAGAGTCCAGTGTTACCTGTCTCTAAAGAGAGAGTCCAGTGCTACCTGTCTCAAAAGAGAGAGTCCAGTGCTACCTGTCTCTAAAGAGAGAGTCCAGTGCTATCTGTCCCTAAAGAGAGAGTCCAGTGTTACCTGTCTCTAAAGAGAGAGTCCAGTGCTACCTGTCTCTAAAGAGAGAGTCCAGTGCTACCTGTCCCTAAAGAGAGAGTCCAGTGCTATCTGTCCCTAAAGAGAGAGTCCAGTGTTACCTGTCTCTAAAGAGAGAGTCCAGTGCTACCTGTCTCTAAAGAGAGAGTCCAGTGCTACCTGTCCCTAAAGAGAGAGTCCAGTGCTACCTGTCTCTAAAGAGAGAGTCCAGTGCTACCTGTCCCTAAAGAGAGAGTCCAGTGCTACCTGTCCCTAAAGAGAGTCCAGTGCTACCTGTCCCTAAAGAGAGAGTCCAGAGCTAGGGGAGGGAAGGGAGAGAGAGACAGAGAAAGGAACTTTATTTTATCAATGTTCCCTCCGGTTAGTTTCAAAATAAACTCGTTTCAACAGACCAATAAATACAGTACAGGCCAAAAGTTTGGACACACCTTCTCATTCGATGTGTTTCCTTTTTATTTTCATGACTATTTACATTGTAGATTCTCACTGAAGGCATCAAAACTATGAATGAACACATATGGAATTATGTACTTAACAAAAAAGTGTGAAATAACTGAAAACATGAGAGAGTCCAGTGCTATCTGTCCCTAAAGAGAGAGTCCAGTGTTACCTGTCTCTAAAGAGAGAGTCCAGTGCTACCTGTCCCTAAAGAGAGTCCAGTGCTACCTGTCCCTAAAGAGAGAGTCCAGAGCTACCTGTCCCTAAAGAGAGAGTCCAGTGTTACCTGTCTCTAAAGAGAGAGTCCAGTGCTACCTGTCTCTAAAGAGAGAGTCCAGTGCTACCTGTCTCTAAAGAGAGAGTCCAGTGCCTGTCCCTAAAGAGAGAGTCCAGTGCTATCTGTCCCTAAAGAGAGAGTCCAGTGTTACCTGTCTCTAAAGAGAGAGTCCAGTGCTACCTGTCTCTAAAGAGAGAGTCCAGTGCTATCTGTCCCTAAAGAGAGAGTCCAGTGCTATCTGTCCCTAAAGAGAGTCCAGTGTTACCTGTCTCTAAAGAGAGAGTCCAGTGCTATCTGTCCCTAAAGAGAGAGTCCAGTGCTATCTGTCCCTAAAGAGAGAGTCCAGTGTTACCTGTCTCTAAAGAGAGAGTCCAGTGCTACCTGTCTCTAAAGAGAGAGTCCAGTGCTACCTGTCCCTAAAGAGAGAGTCCAGTGCTACCTGTCCCTAAAGAGAGAGTCCAGTGCTACCTGTCCCTAAAGAGAGAGTCCAGTGCTACCTGTCCCTAAAGAGAGTCCAGTGCTACCTGTCCCTAAAGAGAGAGTCCAGAGCTACCTGTCCCTAAAGAGAGAGTCCAGTGTTACCTGTCTCTAAAGAGAGAGTCCAGTGCTACCTGTCTCTAAAGAGAGAGTCCAGTGCTATCTGTCCCTAAAGAGAGAGTCCAGTGTTACCTGTCTCTAAAGAGAGAGTCCAGTGCTACCTGTCTCTAAAGAGAGAGTCCAGTGCTACCTGTCCCTAAAGAGAGAGTCCAGTGCTATCTGTCCCTAAAGAGAGAGTCCAGTGTTACCTGTCTCTAAAGAGAGAGTCCAGTGCTACCTGTCTCTAAAGAGAGAGTCCAGTGCTACCTGTCCCTAAAGAGAGAGTCCAGTGCTACCTGTCCCTAAAGAGAGAGTCCAGTGCTACCTGTCCCTAAAGAGAGAGTCCAGTGCTACCTGTCTCTAAAGAGAGTCCAGTGCTACCTGTCCCTAAAGAGAGAGTCCAGTGCTACCTGTCCCTAAAGAGAGTCCAGTGCTACCTGTCCCTAAAGAGAGAGTCCAGAGCTAGGGGGGGAGGGAAGGGGAGAGAGAGACAGAGAAAGGAACTTTATTTTATCAATGTTCCCTCCGGTTAGTTTCAAAATAAACTCGTTTCAACAGACCAATAAATACAGTACAGGCCAAAAGTTTGGACACACCTTCTCATTCGATGTGTTTCCTTTTTATTTTCATGACTATTTACATTGTAGATTCTCACTGAAGGCATCAAAACTATGAATGAACACATATGGAATTATGTACTTAACAAAAAAGTGTGAAATAACTGAAAACAAGAGAGAGTCCAGTGCTATCTGTCCCTAAAGAGAGAGTCCAGTGTTACCTGTCTCTAAAGAGAGAGTCCAGTGCTACCTGTCTCTAAAGAGAGAGTCCAGTGCTACCTGTCTCTAAAGAGAGAGTCCAGTGCTACCTGTCCCTAAAGAGAGTCCAGTGCTATCTGTCCCTAAAGAGAGAGAGTCCAGTGTTACCTGTCTCTAAAGAGAGAGTCCAGTGCTACCTGTCTCTAAAGAGAGAGTCCAGTGCTACCTGTCTCTAAAGAGAGAGTCCAGTGCTACCTGTCCCTAAAGAGAGAGTCCAGTGCTATCTGTCCCTAAAGAGAGAGTCCAGTGCTATCTGTCCCTAAAGAGAGAGTCCAGTGTTACCTGTCTCTAAAGAGAGAGTCCAGTGCTACCTGTCTCTAAAGAGAGAGTCCAGTGCTACCTGTCCCTAAAGAGAGAGTCCAGTGTTACCTGTCTCTAAAGAGAGAGTCTGTCCTGTCTCTAAAGAGAGAGTCCAGTGCTATCTGTCCCTAAAGAGAGAGTCCAGTGTTACCTGTCTCTAAAGAGAGTCCAGTGCTACCTGTCTCTAAAGAGAGAGTCCAGTGCTACCTGTCTCTAAAGAGAGAGTCCAGTGCTACCTGTCCCTAAAGAGAGTCCAGTGTTACCTGTCTCTAAAGAGAGAGTCCAGTGCTATCTGTCCCTAAAGAGAGAGTCCAGTGCTATCTGTCCCTAAAGAGAGAGTCCAGTGTTACCTGTCCCTAAAGTCCAGTGTTACCTGTCTCTAAAGAGAGAGTCCAGTGCTACCTGTCTCTAAAGAGAGAGTCCAGTGCTACCTGTCTCTAAAGAGAGAGTCCAGAGCTACCTGTCCCAAAGAGAGTCCAGTGTTACCTGTCTCTAAAGAGAGAGTCCAGTGCTACCTGTCTCTAAAGAGAGAGTCCAGTGCTATCTGTCCCTAAAGAGAGAGTCCAGTGTTACCTGTCTCTAAAGAGAGAGTCCAGTGCTACCTGTCTCTAAAGAGAGTCCAGTGCTACCTGTCCCTAAAGAGAGTCCAGTGCTACCTGTCCCTAAAGAGAGAGTCCAGTGATACCTGTCCCTAAAGAGAGAATCCAGTGCTACCTGTCCCTAAAGAGAGAGTCCAGTGCTACCTGTCTCTAAAGAGAGAGTCCAGTGCTACCTGTCTCTAAAGAGAGAGTCCAGTGCTACCTGTCCCTAAAGAGAGAGTCCAGTGCTACCTGTCCCTAAAGAGAGAGTCCAGTGATACCTGTCCCTAAAGAGAGAGTCCAGTGCTACCTGTCTCTAAAGAGAGAGTCCAGTGCTACCTGTCCCTAAAGAGAGAGTCCAGTGCTACCTGTCCCTAAAGAGAGAGTCCAGTGCTACCTGTCTCTAAAGAGAGTCCAGTGCTACCTGTCCCTAAAGAGAGATTCCAGTGCTACCTGTCCCTAAAGAGAGTCCAGTGCTACCTGTCCCTAAAGAGAGAGTCCAGAGCTACCTGTCCCTAAAGAGAGAGTCCAGTGCTACCTGTCTCTAAAGAGAGAGTCCAGTGCTACCTGTCCCTAAAGAGAGAGTCCAGTGATACCTGTCCCTAAAGAGAGAGTCCAGTGCTACCTGTCCCTAAAGAGAGAGTCCAGTGCTACCTGTCCCTAAAGAGAGAGTCCAGTGCTACCTGTCTCTAAAGAGAGTCCAGTGCTACCTGTCCCTAAAGAGAGATTCCAGTGCTACCTGTCCCTAAAGAGAGTCCAGTGCTACCTGTCCCTAAAGAGAGTCCAGAGCTACCTGTCCCTAAAGAGAGAGTCCAGTGCTACCTGTCTCTAAAGAGAGAGTCCAGTGCTACCTGTCTCTAAAGAGAGAGTCCAGTGCTACCTGTCTCTAAAGAGAGAGTCCAGTGCTACCTGTCCCTAAAGAGAGAGTCCAGTGCTATCTGTCCCTAAAGAGAGAGTCCAGTGCTATCTGTCCCTAAAGAGAGAGTCCAGTGCTACCTGTCCCTAAAGAGAGAGTCCAGTGCTACCTGTCCCTAAAGAGAGAGTCCAGTGCTACCTGTCCCTAAAGAGAGAGTCCAGTGCTACCTGTCCCTAAAGAGAGTCCAGTGCTACCTGTC
>NC_041343.1:32488193-32489836 GCF_004354835.1 Perca flavescens | reverse complement strand
TAAAGCAGAGTAACTAAAGTAACTAGTAACTAAAGCTGTAACAGATGAATGTAGCGGAGTAACTAAAGTAACTAGTAACTAAAGCTGTAACAGATGAATGTAGCGGAGTAACTAAAGTAACTAGTAACTAAAGCTGGACCAGATGAATGTAGCGGAGTAACTAAAGTAACTAGTAACTAAAGATTTAACAGATGAATGTAGCGGAGTAACTAAAGTAACTAGTAACTAAAGCTGGAACAGATGAATGTAGTGGAGTAACTAAAGTAACTAGTAACTAAAGCTGGAACAGATGAATGTAGCGGAGTAACTAAAGTAACTAGTAACTAAAGCTTTAACAGATGAATGTAGCGGAGTAACTAAAGTAACGAGTAACTAAAGCTTTAACAGATGAATGTAGCGGAGTAACTAAAGTAACTAGTAACTAAAGCTGGACCAAATGAATGTAGCGGAGTAACTAAAGTAACTAGTAACTAAAGCTGGAACAGATGAATGTAGCGGAGTAACTAAAGTAACTAGTAACTAAAGCTGGAACAGATGAATGTAGCGGAGTAACTAAAGTAACTAGTAACTAAAGCTGTAACAGATTAATGTAGCGGAGTAACTAAAGTAACTAGTAACTAAAGCTGGAACAGATGAATGTAGCGGAGTAACTAAAGTAACTAGTAACTAAAGCTGGAACAGATGAATGTAGCGGAGTAACTAAAGTAACTAGTAACTAAAGCTGGAACAGATGAATGTAGCGGAGTAACTAAAGTAACTAGTAGCTAAAGCTGGAACAGATGAATGTAGCGGAGTAACTAAAGTAACTAGCAGCTAAAGCTGTAACAGACGAATGTAGCGGAGTAACTAAAGTAACTAGTAACTAAAGCTGGAACAGATGAATGTAGAGGAGTAACTAAAGTAACTAGTAACTAAAGCTGGAACAGATGAATGTAGAGGAGTAACTAAAGTAACTAGTAACTAAAGCTGTAACAGATGAATGCAGCGCAGTAACTAAAGTAACTAGTAACTAAAGCTGTAACAGATGAATGTAGCGGAGTAACTAAAGTAACTAGTAACTAAAGCCGTAACAGATGAATGTAGCGGAGTAACTAAAGTAACTAGTAACTAAAGCCGTAACAGATGAATGTAGCGGAGTAACTAAAGTAACTAGTAACTAAAACTGTAACAGATGAATGTAGCGGAGTAACTAAAGTAACTAGTAACTAAAGCTGGAACAGATGAATGTAGTGGAGTAACTAAAGTAACTAGTAACTAAAGCTGGAACAGATGAATGTAGAGGAGTAACTAAAGTAACTAGTAACTAAAGCTGGAACAGATGAATGTAGAGGAGTAACTAAAGTAACTAGTAACTAAAGCTGGAACAGATGATTGTAGAGGAGTAACTAAAGTAACTAGTAACTAAAGCTGGAACAGATGAATGTAGAGGAGTAACTAAAGTAACTAGTAACTAAAGCTGGAACAGATGATTGTAGAGGAGTAACTAAAGTAACTAGTAACTAAAGCTGGAACAGATGAATGTAGAGGAGTAACTAAAGTAACTAGTAACTAAAGCTGGAACAGATGAATGTAGTGGAGTAACTAAAGTAACTAGTAACTAAAGCTGGAACAGATGAATGTAGAGGAGTAACTAAAGTAACTAG